>NW_026617442.1:0-17228 GCF_000801105.2 Raphanus sativus | reverse complement strand
AAAAAGACAGCATTCAGGACAAGGTATGGCCACTATGAGTTTGTGGTCATGCCATTTGGACTGACCAATGCCCCAGCAGCCTTCATGAAGATGATGAATGGCATCTTCCGAGATTTCTTAGATGAATTTGTAATCATCTTTATTGATGATATACTAGTATACTCTAAGACTGAGGAGGACCATGAGAGACATCTCAGGTTGGTGCTGGAACGGCTAAGGGAGCGGCAACTCTTTGCTAAGTTGAGCAAGTGCAGTTTCTGGCAGAAGAGTATTGGATTTCTAGGCCATGTTGTGTCTGAGGAAGGAGTTTCTGTTGACCAGGAGAAGGTCAAGTGTATACAAGAATGGCCAAGATCAAAGAATGCAACTGAAGTTAGAAGCTTCTTGGGTTTTGGCCGGGTACTACAGGAAGTATGTCAAGGGGTTTGCAAGTGTAGCACAACCTATGACACAACTTACCGGAAAGGATGTGAGGTTCACATGGTCTGATGCATGTGATAAGAGCTTTCGGGCCTTAAAGACCATGTTGAATAGTGCACCAGTGCTAGTGTTGCCTGAGGCCGACCAACCATATGTGGTTTACACAGATGCATCCATCACTCGATTAGGCTGTGTGCTCACACAACATGGGAAGGTCATTGCTTATGCTTCTAGGCAACTGAGGAAGCATGAGGGCAACTACCCAACTCATGACCTGGAGATGGCTGCAGTGGTATTTGCCCTGAAGATATGGAGATCTTATCTCTATGGTGCTAAGGTGCAGATCCTAACTGACCACAAAAGCCTCAAGTACATTTTTACACAGCCTGAGTTAAACTTGAGGCAGAGAAGGTGGATGGAGTTTGTGGCGGATTATGATTTGGACATTGCTTACCATCCGGGCAAGGCAAATCTGGTAGCAGATGCTTTGAGCCGGAGGAGAGCTGAAGTGTCAGCTGAGAGAGAAGCTGATGTATTGGAAGGATGGTCAGGTCCTTGAATCTAAACACCTTAGTCAGTGAGGATGAACCTCTAGGACTGGAGGCAGTGGATCAGGCTGATCTCCTGAGTAGGATCAGACAAGCGCAATGCTTGGATGAGAATTTGCAAAAGGTTGTAAGGAATGATAAGACAAAGTACCAGACGGCCAGCAATGGTACCATCCTGGTACACGGGCGTGTGAGTGTTCCGAGTGACCGGGGACTAAAGGAAGAGATTATGAGGCAAGCTCATAAGTCTAAGTTCTCAGTACACCCGGGACTGAACAAGATGTATAGGAACATGAAGAGGTATTACCATTGGGTGAGGATGAAAGCAGATGTGGCCGAGTGGGTGGCTAAGTGTCCAACTTGCCAACTAGTCAAGGCTGAGCATCAGGTTCCCAGTGGTTTACTTCAAAACCTCCCTATACCTGAATGGAAGTGGGATCACATCACAATGGACTTTGTGACTGGGTTCCCAACGACAAGGAGTAAGAAGGATGCAGTTTGGGTGATTGTGGACCGACTGACCAAGTCTGCACACTTCTTACCAATCAAAAAGGGTGATGGAGTGGATGAGATAGTGAAGATATACATTGATGAGATAGTAAGGCTGCATGGAGTGCCGGCTAGTATAGTCTCTGATAGAGACCCAAGGTTCACCTCTTACTTCTGGAGGGTTTTCAAAAAGCCTTAGGAACTAGAGTGAACATGAGTACATCCTACCATCCCCAAACGGATGGACAATCAGAGAGGACCATCCAGACTCTAGAGGACATGCTAAGGGCATGTGTACTGGACTGGGGAGACTCATGGGAGAAGCATTTGCCACTAGTGGAGTTTGCATACAACAACAGCTTCCACACCAGTATTGGCATGTCTCCCTATGAAGCATTGTATGGGCGGCCTTGCAGGACACCATTATGCTGGACCCAAGTGGGGGAGCGCAGCATAATAGGTCCTGAGATTGTTGAGGAGACAACTGAGAAGATCAAGTTAGTCAAGGAGAAGATGAAGGAGGCACAAGACCGCCAGAAGAGTTATGCTGATAAAAGAAGAAAACATCTTGAGTTTGAGGTTGGTGATCTAATCTATCTCAAGATGATTACATTCAAGGGAAGGGCCAGAGTTTCTGGAAGAAAGAAACTAGACCCAAGATTCCTTGGTCCGTTCAGGATACTTGAGAGAGTTGGGGCAGTGGCATACAAGTTGGATTTGCCATCTGATATGGATGCTTATCACAATGTTTTCCATGTGTCTCAACTAAGGAAGTGTCTGACTGACCAGGACATTGTGTTGCCTGAAATTCCAAAAGATCTTGGTAAGAACCTAACCTTAGAGACAAGGCCGGTTCGAATCATAGATAGAATGGAAAAGGCAATGAGGAGGAAGACAGTTCCTATGCTTAAGATAGTATGGGAGTTCAATGGCAAAGACATTATCACTTGGGAAACCGAGGCTAGGATGAAGGCCGAGTATCCTGAGTGGTATAGTCAGTATATGGATGGTGAACCATCAAGTATGAACTCGGGGACGAGTTCCTTCCAAGTGGGGGAGACTTGTCATGTCCCAAGTTCTAGGTAAAGCCATCCGGATGGGCCATGGTGCGAGGACAAGCACCAGCCAGGTCATGAGACCTAAAGGCAAGCGTATCATGGTCCAGAAGTGGGGTTAAGTGCATCAGGAAGCTGAGACTTAACCAGAATGAAGGAAAGGTAAGCTCAAAGGAGCGGAACAAGTGTTATGGTAGCTGGCCGTTGAGTTTTGGTAGCTCGGGCAGCTAGGAAAGGAGTGAGGCAAGCTCACAGTAGCTCAGGCAAGTCTAGAACAGCTCCAGTATCTGGAAGGTCAGCTCACTCAGCTGGGGAAGCTAGTGACCAGCTCACCTCAGCTGGACGGAGTGATTGGCTCTTGGGCGGTTGGACCGGACCATGAGCGGTTACGGGTCCGGCTCGGTGGTGACATGGTCAGGTGAGGCCATGGAGCTTGGCAAGTGAGCTAGGTACCTGGTGGAGTATTGGCAGCTGGATATCGATCAAGGGGAGCGGTTGGAGGCAGTTGGGAAACGGTTTGGCCGAAGGGATGTGAAAGGAACTGTTTGTGCCTTTTCGCCCAAACCGTGTAACCGTTCACCCAAACTGCTGTCGAAGTCATTTCCTATAAATAGGAGACTCTGGACATCGATTTGGATCACGAGAAAAGACTAGGCAAACCTCTGCCAAAATTACACCAGAAAGAAAGAGAGAAGAGACCGGCGGTGTGAAGCGATCCGTGTGGTGGTCCGGTGTGATTTAAGCGGTGAAAAGGGTTCAGGCAAGGCTATGGCAGGCGGGCAAAGTGATAAGGACAAGAGGAAGGAAACAGAGAAGGATGGAGGCGCAGAGGAACGCACGCCTAAGGTAGTGATGCACTCCGGATGGTGATCGTCCAAGACCATGTGTTTATATGGTCTGGCCGGTTGAACCATGATGAGTTGGTTGCATCCGTTTCTTCTTTTCTCTTTGTCAATCTCTTTTCTACTTTATTCTGATGTAATCTGAGGGTTAAACCCGCGGATAGACCCCCAGGCCTTGGATTGGTCAGCGTAATCTCTCCATGGCCTTGGTTGGGGAGGTATGGTCCGATCTCATGGTTCCTGATGGAATTATTGGGGTTTGGCGTTTGTAATCTCTTAGTTGGGATTTATAAGGAATTATCAAAGTGATAGATTGAATTTCTAACATGGATTTCGAGATGGTTCAAGGTGGCCGGTTTGGCGGTTCATGGTCAAGATCTATATGATTGAGACCGGTTCTGAGGAATCCGCTTGGACCATTCTCTTAGTTTAGAATTATCAGGATTTATCATGAATTTTATTTAGTTTTTGGCCGAGTATCTAGGGTGGTCAGATTTGGGACTTAGATGTGATCTAGGGTCCGGAACCATGTATTGATTAGATTGATGTTAGGATATCGGTTCATAAATGTGTTATGGGTTTGGTTTCAGGAACAAGCAGTGATCGTGGTAAAGCTAAGGAGTCTTGAAGACTTGGCCGTGGATGGATGTGTGATGTGTGTCTAGTTTAGTTTGAACTTATGTTAGCCTATTGTGCAACTTGTGTGGATTGAATGATTTGTATGGATCACATTGACTTATATATATGAAATGATCTTTTCTTCATGCTTCCGCTTTGTACTTGTTGTTTATAAACCTCAAATGAATTGAAAATGACTTATAAACTATTGGACCTAACCGGCTGAATTACACTTAGACATTTAGGTAAGCACTTGGACTGGTTGGATCATGGGATCCAGGTTCGGGTCTTACATAAAATGTGTTTGTGGGAGCAGTTGAAATAGTGAGACAAAAAAGTGGATGTCTCACATAAATTTGTAATCGTGTATGTGTGTGTTTTGTGTGTAAAAAATGGTATTAATGCTCTGCAGAACCAACCTAGAATCCACGGGACGAGTTGTTTTCACAGACATAAAAGTTAAGTTTTATTGTAACAGACTGTCCCATAAATTCTAGGCAGTTCTGCAGAACACTAATCTAATCCTTTAATTACTGTTGTACTTAGTGTTCTTCGAATCCAGGACTTTATCCTTTTAACAATCCATCCACAAAATAAGTTGTCACCAATTGACCAAAGAAAATTGTTAAAAAGAATAAAATCTTGGGTTCGAGAAATACTAAACGCACCAATAACTTATCTAGAAAATTTAGTAGTAGAAAGAGATTAAAGATCGGTGCTTGACAAGAAAACTCAAGTCGATAAAAGCTTTCTTAGATTGATCTGCCGTCAAACGGTTCTGACTTATACAAGACAAGATACCTAGTATTCACTAGTATTTAAATATGAGTAACCCCAATGTTCCGTATTTACATAATAAGTCCTCATATTTTCCAATATCCCCCCTCAAGTTGGAGTATGGAGGTCACAAATACCCAACTTGCAGAGAAATGATTCAAACTCTTTTCGGCCGAGAGCTTTCGTGAAGATGTCAGCAAGCTGGTTCGTTGTGGAGACATGTTCTGGCTTGAGGACGCCTTTGACAATCTCATCGCGAATGAAATGACAGTCAGCCTCAACATGTTTCGTCCGTGCATGAAATACGGGATTTGCAGTGAGGTAGATCGCAGATTTGTTGTCACAGTATAGCTTCGCAGGAGTTGTGCAGTCGACACCGAGTGACGTGAGAACCTCTCGTAACCATAGTACCTCACACACCGTGTCTGCCATGGCACGATACTCGGCCTCAGTAGATGATCGTGAGATGACGCCTTGCTTCTGTGTTCCCCACGAAATAGGAGACCCGCCCAACTGTATAAAGAAACCAGTAAGAGATCTTCGAGATAAGCGGCATCCTGCCCAGTCCGAATCGCACCAGATCGTGAGCTTTAAATCCTGGCCAGCTCGGAGAAGAATACCTTGCCCGGGTGAGCTCTTTAGATAGCGTACAACTCGCATTGCCGCGTCCCAATGTTCCTGTTGTGGTGAGTGCATGAACTGAGCCAACATGTGAATCGCATAAGAGAGCTCAGGTCGCGTTGTACGCAAATAGATCAGACGCCCAACAAGTCGACGGTACTGAGTCGGATTAGGCAAGATCGGACCTTGAACAGCTGCAAGTACATGATTCTGCTCGATGGGATGAGAAGCAGGTCGTGCACCCAGAAGACCCATTTCGGAGATGATATATAAAGTGTATTTTCGTTGAGACAAATACATACCCGAAGAGTTCCGAGCAACTTCGATGCCCAAAAAATACTTCAAAACACCCAAGTTCTTCATCCTGAAGCAAGAGCTTAGATAATCCTTAAACTCATTTATAACAGCCAGAGACGTACCAGTGATAAGAAGATCATCAACATAGATCAAAATATGTAGGCGAGTGGGTCCCTTCTTATAGAAAAATAAGGAATAGTCCTTCACTGACTGGACAAAACCGTATTCCTTTAGGGCGGTCGTCAACTTCGCGAACCAGCACCTAGGTGCTTGACGAAGGCCATAAAGAGATTTATGCAAACGACAAACTTGATTCTTATCTTTAGTACGGAAACCCGGTGGTAGCTTTATGTAGACCTCTTCCATCAGGTCACCATGCAAGAATGCATTATGAACATCCATTTGGTGAACCTCCCAATCCCGAGCAACTGCAACTTGTAGAAACAGACGAACAGATTCCATTTTACACACCGGTGCAAATGTTTCTTCGTAGTCAATACCTTCTGTCTGGTTATTGCCAAGGACAACAAGACGCGCTTTATACCGTTCAAGTGTTCCATCTGCACGAAACTTTAAGGTGAAAACCCATTTACACCCAAGAGCATGTTTCCCAGGTGGTAACGCAACGACCGACCATGTCTCTCATTCTTCCAAAGCATCGATTTCAACATGAACTGCCTCGCGCCAGTTTTCATCCTCAAAGGCTTCCTTATACGAAGCAGGAATTACGGCGTCGGTGATAGCAGCAAGATAAGCACGATGATGTTCTGAAAACCGAGAGCAAGCCACAAAATCATCAAGTGGGTACCACGAAGAGTCTGCAAAATCACTATCAGAACCTTGGTGAGTGGTGTTAGTAACGAAATCATGTAAACGAGTAGAAGGCTTTCTCGTTCGACATCCCTTTCCAAGAGGTTGAGCTGCAGGTTTTTCCACGGTAGGTAAAGGTTCTGTAGGAGGCGTAGGCGGCTCAAATATGGTAGGAGAAGGATCGGACGGTTCAGTCGAATGCTCAGTATCATCAGCAGCAGAGTTAGCTGATGTCGTTGGAGTAGATACCGAAGATGCTGGAGAAACAGAGCTAGTTGCAGGACTTTGTACCGGTGGAGATCCAGTATCAGGAGGTATCGGAGGAGTCTGAGGATTTGGCGCTTGTGGCGGAACCTCAATCTCATCCTCATCATCAAACGGCGGCGATGTATCCTGTGGAGGAGGCACAGAGGTAGGTGATGAAGCCTGTGACAAATAGGGAAACTCTGTTTCGATGAAGATAACATCGCGGGATACAGAGATGATTCCTGTCTCACGGTCATAGACCTTCCAGCCTTTCTTCCCAAACGGATATCCGAGGAAGACAGATGGAGTACCACGAGGCTCGAACTTGTCCCCTCCATGTCTCTGGTTGTGGACATAGCATAAGCAGCCCAAAATACGCAGATTATCCAGAGATGGCGGCTTATTGTAGAGCATTTCGAAAGGAGTTTTTCCTTTCAAGATCGTTGATGGAGTTCTGTTTATTAAGTACCCAGCAGTAAGAACGCAGAAGCTCCAAAATTCGATTGGTAAATGAGCTTCAAAACGAAGTGCTCTAGCAACATTAAGTATATGCCGATGTTTACGCTTGACTCGACCGTTTTGCTGTGGTGAGCCAACACATGAAGTCTCATGTATGATACCGTGAAGCTTAAAGTAATCAGTGAGACACATGAACTCAGTCCCATTATCACTCCGTATGATCTTAAGCTTTGTATCAAATTGGCGTTCAACCATGGCAATGAAATTCTTGAGAGTAGAAGCAGTTTCAGTTTTATTTGGTAGCAGATAGATCCACAATGCACGAGAATAGTCGTCTACTATCGTGAGAAAATATCGTGAACCACACAGAGAAGTAGTCATGTACGGACCCCAGAGATCACAATGAACCAATTCGAAAACTGCAGTTGTTTTATTAATGCTCAAAGGAAACGAATCACGAGATTGTTTTGCACGAATACAAACGTCGCAAGTCTTTGAAACAAAACCAGTACTACGAGAAATAGATAAAGGCAACATCTCCATTGTCTTAGAAGCTGGATGACCAAGACGACTGTGCCAGAGATCAGACGAAACTGTGTGTTGAGTCTGCGCCGCTACCACTGCCGTACTGTCCACACCTCTAAAAAAATACAGACCCCTCAGCTGCTCACCCGCTCCAATCAGCGTCTGTGTGATGCGGTCCTGAACAACACAAAGCTTATCAGATAGCTGTACAATACTTTTGTTTTCTCGAGTCAGCTGAGAAACAGAGATGAGATGGCACTGTAACCCATCAACAAAGAAGACATTTCAAAGCTGTAAATGTGTGCCTAAATCAACTTTTCCTTGTCGGTTTGCAGTAGTCATACGACCATCAGGAAGGTTAATTTTAATCGGCACTATAGTAGTAATATCGGAGAGACAGTCTAGAGTACCAGTCATGTGATTCGAAGCACCTGAATCAATGATCCAAGATTCAGATAAGAACGTACCTGAGAACCGATCATGAGAATTCGGATTACGCTCATTGAGCATGTGAACCAAAGTATGCCACTGCTGATCACTCAAACCTGTGAAACCAACTCTGTCATCATCGTTCAAGACCATAGGTGCAGCAGTTGCAGATGGACCAGCCGAAATCTGATTCACACGAGCAGTGTCTGTACGCCGGGACGGCGTCGCTGGTGCACGAGAAACTGCAGGAGCTTTCGAAACATCCGCCGTGGCAGAGGGTAGTTTGGAACGAGGCCTATCACCCCACCAAGTCGGATAACCAATCTTCCGGAAGCAAGTTGCAGCTAGATGGCCGGTTCTCCCACACAGAGTACAGATAGCTGATGGATCACGATGATCAGCTTGTGCTCGTGGACGAGTCGACGTCTGCACCGCAAAACTGACAGCATCATTGCGTTCTTCCATCGATCGAGTGGCACGCTTTAACTCTTCATCCTGTGTGACCACCTGATAGGCTTCATCAATTGTTGGTAGAGGATCGCGAGAGAGAAGTGATGACTTAACAGCTCCAAACAGGTTTTCATCAAGCTCATCAGAAACTGATGTAACTTATCTTCCTCTCTTTCACGAACAATTTCTTCTGCTGTCTTTGCGCGTTGAAAGTCAGCTAGACTGGTCCAAAGCTTCGTCAATTTCCCATAGTATGCTTCAACAGGCGTGCCACGTTGCTGGCAATTAGCAAGCTCGGTCTTCAAACGCTGAACTCGCTGCCCATTCTTCACCGAAAAACGCTTCTGGATCTGAGTCCAAAGGTCGGAAGCAACCTCATGATGAGACAGAGTGATGCTTATGTCTGGAGCGATAGTAAGTTTGATCCAAGAGACAACCATCGCATTGTTCGCCCACCAATCTTCAAGGTCATCTGAGTCATCGCCGGGCTTGGGAATGCTCCCATCCGCGAACCCAAACTTCTTGCGTGCGCGCAAAGCAAGCCGCAGATTCAGAGCCCATTCATCATAGTTGGGACCCTTCAGCTGCGGTTGTGAAATGATCGATCCCGGGTTATCACTAGAGGAAAGATCATAGGGATTGATCCTGCGACGAGGCTTCTCCAGCATAGTGGTTGTGGCCGGATTACCTTGAGCGTCAACAGCACCCATGTTTGTTTCTGTTGCCATCTTACTTTGAAAAAATCAAAGAGAAGAACACGAAGAAGAACAGAAAAAAGGATCGAATAGCCTAAAAAATTTAGGTTAGTGCTCTGATACCATGACAAGAAAACTCAAGTCGATAAAAACTTTCTTAGATTGATCTGCCGTCAAACGGTTCTGACTTATACAAGACAATATACCTAGTATTCACTAGTATTTACATATGAGTAACCCCAATGTTCCGTATTTACATAATAAGTCCTCATATTTCCCAATAGTGCTCTACAGAACCAATCCCATACAGCATACTGTCCCGTGGGAAGGGTTTGTTACGTGTTTAGCCACAAAAAGCCGGCAAAAAAATGATTAGCCACAAACAGCCGGCAAAAAAAAATATTTAGCCACAAACAATCTACTTTCAACGTTAATATACCAGTCATAACTCAAACCAAATTAATGGCACTCTTTCATAAATATATAGAGATACATGAAAAGACAAATAATAAACACACGCATATATATTAAGCTTAATATTAAGTAGTTACGTATACGATATGATAATATATATCGAGAAATCATACAGATCGTGGAAGATCATATTCATATGATCATTTCCACTTCCTTCGTCCGAAAATGCCATGTTTGCCTCGTTTGCCTCCAAACATACCGTGCTTGCCACGCTTATGTTTCCCTCCAAACATGCTGTGCTTCCCTCGCTTGTACTTTCCTCCACCGAAAAACCCTTTCTTGTACTTACCACCGTGATGGCCCGCGTGGTGACTTCCCATTGCAGCCGCCGCAGCAGTTGCAGCTCCAGCTATCAAACCCCCGACTCCTCCTCCGAAACCTGTCACCAAGATGTGCAAATGATTCGTGTGAACCGACCAGCGACCAGAACCGACCAGAACTAAACCGAAACTATTTCTAAACAGATGGGTTTCATATATGTATCTCGAAACCAAACTAAACCAAACTCACATGTTACTTGAATATGTTAACACAAACTGCAACAAATTTATATTTGAATAATAAACAAGTAATTACCATCAAAAAGAGTCAGAATAAGTTTTCTTAGGTTTGATATGACGAAACCCAATTTGTCAACGAAATTCACTCAAACAAAGAATTCTCGAATTTTAAGAAAATTAACCGTAGCATCAAGCAAACGTGTGCTAAATCAGTTAATCTACTGCTAAAGTCCTGACTCCTAACCAGTAAGCAACTCAACCAAAATTCAATTTATAATCAAAAGGTGTGTGACCTTCAAATACACATAAAACTTTCGTATGACTCCAAATCAATAAACTCTCTTATATAATTTAGAGAATCAAACTCATACGTTAAGTACTTAAACTCATTTTTACTTCTTGGAATTTTCAAATAACTTAAATGGACCATAATGGGCTATAGACCTTTACCAACGAAGAACAAAAGAAGACTATGCACGTACCCCATATACAAAATTTGAATCCACATTCCTTAAGATATAGTCTAAGAAACTATTCTCTTTGGATTAACAAAGCAAGATTCAGTAAAAGAAAATGATATACATTTGTCTTTTTAAATTAAGTGCAAATTTTTTGAGACCTAGACTGGATGAGCCTGGTCGACAAAAAAAAAAGACTGGATGAGACTACACCTAAAACATACAACTAGAACCCACAATCGATCGGACTACTAAACTGTTCATTTCAATTCCAAGGCGAGGTTAATTAAAGAGACGCGAGACAGAAATTAAATTAAATAAAAAACCTGGACGGTGAGGACCAGGGTAACCGGCGGGAGGATAAGCACCAGGTGGAGGTGGATAAGCAGCAGGTGGATAGCCCTGCGGAGGGTAACCCTGTGGAGGATACCCTTGCTGAGGGTAACCATGCGGTGGTGGATAAGCTCCCGGCGGCGGAGGAGGATAAGCTCCCGGCGGCGGAGGATGATAAGCTCCCGGTGGATACCCGTGGCCGGGATGATTATGATGTGAGAAGAATCCTTTGTCTTGTTCGTGATGCTTGTCCTTACCCATTCTATAATATCATAAAGATTTTAATTAAAAAATTTAAAAGCAAACTAGATTCATATAACTAAAACATTAGTAGAGGAGATTCAAGACACGATTACACAAGCTTTTGAAATTACCTGATTTGAAATTAAGACGCCGAGAGATAAGAAGATTTATATGAACACGAGATTTGGTAAAATATAACTATATAGTGTACAGACATATAGATACACAAATGTGTATATGTAGCGGAAAGGGCTCTTGGCTATTGATTTGAAGCGAAATGGACGCGTTGATGTATGCTCGTTATAACAACGCATTTCATCTTCTTGCGTTCGTAAACGACATTTGTAATTTAAAATAATAATAGTGATGACCAATTCATTTGCAAACTATTATTTTTTTTAACTTCATTTGCAAATGATATTTTTCTTTTGGCATCTTGCAAATAATATTGTAACAACGAAATCACCGAATAGTATAAAAAGTATATTTTAGCGAGTTAGTTTCCTCCACGATACATCCATCATCAATGGCATATTCGACTGTATTTTAGCTTCAAACAAATAAATATGATCAGAAATAGATGGGATCATGGAACAGAGGAAGCAAGCCCAAAGACAACCAGTATTATAAAACACTCAGATAAAATTGTCAGAATACATAAGATGTTCCCTAACCGATGAACTAAGCATAGTTTTAGCCTTTTTGATATATATACCAAAACGAAGAAAGGAAAGCAGACTATTTCGTGGATTAGACAAAAATAGACAACTAAGAAATATGGGTGTCAAAATGAGTTACCACGCTCAACTCAGCTCAGCTCATAGCGAGTTCGAATTTTTCATGAGTTAGTTCATCTCATTTATTATATGAATTTCAGTATATAAACATAAATTCAGATTATCTAGATTATGAATTAAATGACTTAACTCGTGATCAAATATATAAAAAAAATTATAAAAAAATATAAAATGAATAAGTTTCATAATATACTTTAAATTTTAAACACTAAAATTCCAAAACATTAATATTAAATACTGAATAAAACTAATACCTAATAGTAAATTAAATCAAAGCTAAATCAATAATCCAAAAATCTAAAATCTATTCCATATAAGAGTCATGAGATTTATTTTCAAAGTCTTCATCTATTCAAATCATAATGATATATACCGCATGAGAGTCTTAGGGATATTTTGTTTTACATTTTAATTCTAAAAATATATGATATGAGGATTGATATCGATATTTTCTTACATAAGAAATACAAGTCATCCATATATATAGAATAAATACAACCAAATTCATAAGTTAGCTCATGTTCATAAAGATCATTCATATAACTCGTGATCTAATTTAAACTTGATCATTAAACTCATTCACTAAATGAACTTAAAAATAGAGATCATGCTCATAAAAAATTAAGTTGAGCTGAATTAACTCATGAGCTTTTTGACATCCTTACTAAGAAAACAGAGAAGCAGATGGCTCAATCCAAAACCACCTAAAAGAAGATACTATTATACCTAAGCAGCATAGGTCCTGGTTTACTGAAGACCAAAACCTAACTTAAAGGAAAGACCAGAAGCGAACTTATAGGATGCCGAAAATCTGGCAACATTTCTCTCTAACTTCTTCTTCTCGGTTTCAACGTACATATCTTTCACATATTCTAAGAAATGTAGAGATAACTTTTTATTTTGTTTTTTGTCTTCGGCTTAATCCAATTTTTCTTCTGTTTGACGGATTCTTTATTTCGGTTTATCAATTTTTGATGTGTAATCGACTAAAGACAGAACTTTGCTTAATGATTTTCTTCTATTTTTGTTATTGGCTCTGTTTAATAAAGTTATGATCTTGTAATCAGAAGAGATTTGCCTTTTGTGGTTCTATACTTTCATCCCGACAACTATCAATCAGAAACCTTATTCAATATTTCAACTAAACCTCCTTGTACGAGTATCAGTCTTTAACGATTCAGATTTTCGTGTTCGGTTTTATGGTAGGCCTTCTCTGATTAAAGGAGGTTGAGTTTTGATGGTATACATTAGGTCATTATGAATCAGATTCAGAAGAGTTGACGCTCTATGTGGTTTAACAAAGAATCTTTCTTCAATTCAACTTGAATTATTTCTGGTTTTATTCACACTGTATCAAGATTTTCTGGTTAATAGTTTCAGCTTTAGCGAAAGGCATCAACGACAACAATGCAGAATACAAGAACTAGACAGTGTAAAGCACTAAGGACGTTTTTAGATGAAGCAATTTTGTTAATGTAAGATAAGTAAGCTACGCTATTTAGAACACACAGTAGTACAGGGTTATTCAATTCCAAGAAATACGACTATATTTATTCTTTCAAAAGCTCTTACACGTTCTTCTTAAAAGTAATAAATCAAACAAGCTCAAGACAAACCTCGACTTGTTTGCTAGTCAACTCGTTCAGAGATCTAAGACAGACTCTGAACCACCTAAGCTCTTAACCCCTAGATGCTTTGCTTCTCCTTCTTAGGACGTACAAAACTCTCTATTGCTAAAAGCTCTCCCTGTGTGTTAAACGGCAACACAGTGCCACGCTTCCTTTATATATCTTTGAGGAAGCCCTAGATCTAATCTATCTACCTAATGGAAACTTTCCATTTCTTCTACTTCAGCGAATAAGCCAATCTTCCTTTTCTTTTTAGATCGATTGCTTCTTCTTCAAGTCTTCCTTTAATGTCCCTCTTCATTAAATCTTCTTTTAAAACATCGGTCTTGATACATGCTTCTCACGAACCACCTCTCTGATGTAGTAGTTCATGTCACACTTCATGAACTACTTCAGCTCTACTACAGCATCGTCTTCCCATACACCTTCAATCTCCCCCTTTTTAATTCGTCGTCTCACAAGTACCTGAGATAGAAGACAAGAACAAACCACACACAACAGCACCAGTACATATGTCTAAACGTTAATTCAACCAACTCAAGACAATTAAGAACATACTTATATTATCCTAAAAACGGGTTCAAGCAAATTAATACATAATATCAAAAGATAGCATATGCAAATGCTCCCCCATAATCTTAGTCAGTCTGAAAACGTGGATAACAAAGAATTGCAGCAAGTGGTGCAATTGAAATAACATAGACATAACAACAAAGCAACAGAACACAGCTCCCCCACAATCTTGGTCTTCTACATCCTAGTCTTCTTCTTCTCCCCCTGCTTGTGAGCACACGGATTAAAAACACCAAGAAAAATACCTCACATATTCATAAGGATAGAGATACTAACCTGCTACAGCGCTCTGAAGATCCTGAACTATCTCAGCTAGCGCTTGAAGAGCTCGTGTTGTATCCTGTAGTGCCACTTGCAAATCAACACGGCTGAGTGGTCCTTGAGGGATGGCAACTGATCCAAGTTCATAAAGAGATACACGACGTGGTGCAGTCCTGGAGCTTGGTGTAGCAGTTCGTGGAGCAGGAATCGGAGCAGGAGAGGACTGACGTGTTGTCCTGGCAGAGCTTCTCTTTGGTTCACTTCTAGATGGTGCCTTTCCTTTAGCTAGTCTCTGCTCATAGATCTCACCCACTCGTTTATCCTTCTTGTAAGGAACCGGACGTTGAAGCTTGTCACTGGGATAAGATGGAACATCATGCTGGCTTTGGAGAAGTGCCATGATCAAGCGAGGGAAGATCAACCAACGTGCATCATTGACCTGAGTCACTCCAAGATTGAGAATCTGTCTGAACATCATCTTACCCAAATCAGCACGGACTCCATGAGCCATCTTGTATATCAACCTTGCCCTCTCAAGTGAGACATACGTCTTGTGAGTAGAGGGAATCCAGTTGTAGGCAGCTATGATCATCAAAGCACCGTAGCATGAAGTAAGATCCGCTGTAGTGAGACCTTCCCATTCTGTCCTCGTATCTCCAGTGATGAATGAAGCCAACTCGGTTACTGAGATTTCATCCAAAGTTGCATCTTCCTCCACTTCATCCTCAGAAAGTGGTTCCCAATCTATGGAATTGTTGATGAGCGCAGGTGAGAACTTGTACGTTTGTCCTCTCACAGAGACAATTACTTCATCAACATCTGCTTCAGCTTTGGTACTCGGCAGACCTGCATAGAACTCAGCTACAACTTGCTCAACATACACAGCAAGATTCGAGACAGTTGATTCCATAGACCCCTTTTTAATAACCGCCAAGTACCCCCACTGATCAGCCTCCTTCAAATCTACCGAACGCTCAGCAAGTACCTTACGCTTAAGGAACTGATCATACCTTTTCTTGATGAGAGGAGGCATTGGTTCAGCACTTTTGTCACCAGACCTTCTCGATCTCAAACGAGGTGAGGCTTCTGCTTCCTTAGCCAAATATGGAGACTTGGCTGCATCTCCTGGTGTGAGAAACTGAGATTGAGTTGGTGTACTAGACTCCCCTGTCTTCCTTTGTTTTGCGGAACGCAACCCTAATCGCTGCAGCACTCGTTTCTTTCTCACTTCCTTCTGTGAAGCTTCATCATCTTTGGGTTCGTCATCACCCGCCTTGCCGGATTCAACATCAGCTCCACTCTGTTCCTTCTCATCTTCAACAACCACCATCTGTAGAGCAGACTCAACCTTCTCTTCCGACGATTTATCAGTGACCGGAACATCTTGAATGTCAGCATTAGAGGATCCGATTAGTGGTTGCAGATCTGCTTCAGGCACTTTCGCAGATGGCTCCTCCCCAAGACCCGGAGTTCTTTCATCGCTATCTTCTGAAGCAGCTTTCTCATTCGCAGTGTTGAACGAGTCAAGCTCCTCAGTCACCTCAGGAAGTACATCAGAAACATGCATATCGTTTCTCGGCGGAGGCGATTCAGGTTCGCCATCAGAGAGTGACCTCCGACTTCCTTCAGCCTCTGCATGCTTCTCTTCCCTGGATGATTCGGCTTGTTGAGCTGCTTTCTTTGCTTTCACCATGATAGATAATGGTTTCTGTGTGAGAATCGTGTGAGAGATGAAGAGAGGCTGCGAGATTGAACTTCTTAAGCACGATGGAGATTTTCTAGGGCTTGTTCCCCACTACTTCCCTTAACGGAATAAAACTGAATCAACTTTTCTGATATTGCAAATCTGGTCCTGACTCTTTATCCTCTCCTTTGCATGCCTACAACATTTGATTTCTCTCATCCAAACACACAACCATTAGGCACATTCGTAAATTATTAATGTATCATCAGACTTTCAAGATAGTAATAAAACACAAGTCACAACTCACAATTGGCTGAATCAAGATTACTATAAAGCATTAGATCAATTTAGTTCAGTTACCATTTGTGTGAAGTGCTTCACGAGTTGCCTCAGTGCTTGATTCAAGCTGCACATATAACTCTTCCTAGATCTTATATTCTGGTGCAGCCGATTGTCTTTTTATGGCTAGCTTTCACATTGATATGCCTTCATCAATGTTGCCGGTTTTCATTCTTTATTCTCGTGCTGTGAAACCCCTGTTGTTTCCCATCACGAATGTATCAAAACCCTTTTTATTTTATTTTCTGAGCATCTTTCTGTATCATTGCTGGCTCTTTTTATTGAGAGGGGGGGGGCACAGATTGACGTGAAACCTGTACCATTACAACATTGACGGCATATCAAGCAGCTCTTTTCCACAGCGTTCTCGGGTTCCAAAACCAATCTGAATCATATGTACATCCCGAATCAGCACCTGCACTACTCTCTGCACAACTTGACTCAACAATCAAGATTACACACACCAATTGCATTTCTTAATGTGATAAATCGATTAAATTCGAGATTTAGTGAATATATCAGCCAACTGCAAATCAGTGACTACATGTTCGATTACTACCTGATTGTCTTCAACTATTCTCTGATGAAGTGGTGCCTTATGTCAATGTGCTTCGTCCTTGAATGTTGGACAGGATTCCTCGAGATATCAATTGCACT
>NW_026617441.1:0-17237 GCF_000801105.2 Raphanus sativus | reverse complement strand
GTACAATGCAATGCATGAGACTCACAAGCAACAAAACAAACATGATTAAATACTTGGTACCTCCCCCAAACTTAAATCACACAGTCTCTGTGTGAGTAAGAGAGAAGAAGATACCAAAAATATGATAAAGACAATGGTATGTACAAAGAAAGGTTGGAGTGATACCTCAAGTGGAGAGTGAAGTGTGGTAATGGGTGTCTAGAGCTTGAGCTTTGAGCTGGCCTTAAACTTCTGCCACACTTATTGAAAACATAAAGAAATGAAATAGCAAATTTATATACAAGGATAACCATGGGAATTCCTCCCAAGTGAGCTTGTTTTGAGTCACTAGCTTGACTACCTTTTCTCTTGTACTAGTGAGAAGGAGGATCCTTCCCACCTTCAAGAGTGATAGTGAGGACCTGAGAGAGGAGCTCTTGGAGCTTGATGGGGTCGTTTTGAAGCTGAGGAGTGATGATGGCCCTTGCACTTGAGAATGGCTTGGACCTGCCTTTGCACTTGATCATGTACTCAATGGCTCCATCCTTGAGCTTCATTGGGTGGAGAGTGAGAGTGTGAGGAGTCTTATCAAGAGGTGGAGAATGAGTTTCTTTCACTATCTTCTTCATGTCATGAGCAGCCTTTGTGGCTTTACTCACCTCCTCCTTTTTAGCACTTTCCAAGTGCTCAACACATAGCTCTCGAGAAGACTCTCCAATAAGACCTTCTTCCTTACAAACAACAACTTCAGCTTGGGTATTCTCAATGGATGGTTCTTCACAAGTGATTGTTCCACAATACCCAACATCCATTGAAGACTGAATTGGGTAGGAGACAGCTTTGTTCACATTGAGGAGTGTGACCTTCTTGTTTGGGAAGTCAATGCAAGCTCCAACTGTTGTGAGAAATGGAGTGCCAAGGATCAAAGGAACTCTCTTCTCAATTGCCATCTTCAGAACAGTGAGGTCTATAGGAATTGTGCATGCTCCAATCTTCAAAGGAAAGTCTTTGATGAGGCCAATGGGGGTTGTAGAAGATGAATCCCCAAACATGAGAGAAGATGTGTTTGGCTCCATGCTCTCAATACCAAGACTTTTCACCATTTCCAATGAGATCACATTCACACTTGCACCAGAATCAACCAAAGCATCATTCATAGTGATCTTACCAAGGGAGCAAGACAATGTGAACTTCCCTTGAGACTCTAGCTTAGGGAGGGACTGTGGAGGGACTGGTGTATCAATCTTCAAAATGGAGATGTCCAAAAGCTCAGCCACTTCTGCTTGGTGGTGTAGAATGTCCTTGATGAGCATCATTTGGACATGAGCTTCACGCATACCGGAGATTTCTGGGAGCCTGACCCCAACATCACTAAGATCTTTTCTGAACTTGGAGATAACCTTCTTCTGAGCTTTGGTGAGGACCCTTTGTGGAAATGGGAGTGGGACCTCATATGGTGGTAGCTCAACCTCAGGAGCTTCTTCCAGCTTGGTCTCTTTCAGCTTGTGGTCAGCTCTTTTTTCTACCGGTTTCTCAGCCTTAGGCTCAACTCTCCGCAAATTCGTTGCTTTAACCTTCCTTTCAGCTTGTACCTGAACCCTTTCCATAACTTTATCCACCATCTGTGCTTCAGCGGTTGCTACAACCAATTTTTCAACTTTCCCAAACACTAGCTTCTCAATCTCATCTACCTCTTTCTCATAATCACTCAGCTCAATCTCTGAAGAAGTAGTAGAGATGATAACATTGCAAGACTCATTGGGATTCTTTTCTGGTTTTCCTGGTAGAGATCCCATTGAGCTCTTGGAAGATGATGTCATAGAGGCGACCTGACTCTCCAAAGTGTTGAAGCGAGATGCAAGTTGTAAGAACTTGTTGTTGAGGTCAGAGTAGTTCCCATCAATCTTTGTGTGGATGTTCTTGAACTCATAAACCATTGTCTTCTCATTTCTGGCTTGAAAGTCCAAGAGTTTCTTGAACATAGAATCCACACTTGAATCTGAAGCTGGAGCTTGAGAAGAACTGCCTTGAGCTTGAGTAGACTGATTATTTTGGTTGCTGAAACCAGGAGGGTAGCTTTGCGTGGCCTGGTATCCTCCTTGCTGATTGTTGTAGTGAGGTCTTTGATGGTAGTTGTTTTGCTGAAAGTTGGGCTCCTTTCTGTACCATGTACCATTGTTGTTGATGAAGCAAAGCTCTTCTTGCCCTTCCAAACCATTAACTTCATTCACCTTAGAAGGAAACTCTTGACTAGGATCACCAACAAAGCTAACCTGCTCCTTCTTGGATTGGTTGGAAAGAACCAAGTCCAACTTGTCTTGCAAAGACTTGATATCTTTCCTTGTCTGCTGGTCGTCCCCTCTGTTGGCTCTATCATACTCCTCATTGTAGACTGAGTCACTCTTTGCCATGTTCTCCACCAGCTCCTCTGCATCCTGCACAGTTCTGCCCAAGAAGAAACCATTACTAGCAGTGTCAAGCCTGTTTCTGCAAGATGGGAGAACGCCCCTGTAGAAGGTACTAAGCAAGCTTTCCTTGGTGAAACCATGATGAGGACATTGAGTAATGTAGCTGTTGAATCGTTCCCATGCTTCACCAAAACCTTCAAGATTCCTCTGTTGAAATCCTGAAATCTCATTCCTAAGCTTCGCAGTTCGTGAGTGAGAGAAGAATTTGGTGAGAAAGGCTTCTTTGCACTCATCCCATGTCCGGATGCTATCTCTTGAGAGACCCTTCTCCCATGTGTGAGCTTTATCTCCCAAAGAGAATGGAAACAGTCTAAGCTTCAATGCATCTTCAGAAACACCATTGATCTTGATGGTGCCACACAGCTGATCAAAGTTGTCCAAGTGATCTAGAGGATCTTCCAAAGCAAGCCCATGGTACTTGTTGCTTTGGATCATGTTGATCAAGCTTGACTTGATCTCAAAGTTGTTGTTCTCCACAGCTGGTGCTCTAATGCCAGCCCTATTTCCATGTATGTTAGGCTGATCATGGGCACCAATTGCTCTAGCTTGGCGCTGTGGATGTCGTGGTCCAAGGTTGGCAGCTCCTGGACCATTTCCCTCTTGGGCAGCTCCTAAAGGGATCTCTCCATCTCGATTCTGGTTCTGATGGTGAGCCATATCAAAACCCAATCTGTTGAAATGAGCCTGTTGCTCCTCTTCTCTCCTTCTTCTTGTGTTCTCTCTTTCCAAAGCCCGGATGTCTGGTACTAGAGGAGTGAGGTTTGTAGTCCCTCTACTTCTCAAGTTCATACACCTGAAATGAAAAAGAAAAAGGAAAAAGCAGAGCCAATATCACAATAATAAGAAAAATGACTTAGTCTCAAGCAAATGACTAAATCCCAATGTCAAAATCACAATAGAACTTGGCAACGGCGCCAATTTGATAACAGGAGTTTTCAAGGCTCCTAATCAAATGATGTAGTATAAAAGATTGTCGAACCAATCCTAAGTGATTCTAAAGCAAAAGGAATGCAAGACCATGCTTAATCTAAGTGCAATCAATAAGTGGAGTGAAGTGAACTAAGAACTAGAGTAGAAATGCAATAAAGAAATGATCTTTGTTTCTCAATATGAAGCAAGAGGACTCATGGGATTAGAGAATTGACATTGGGTGATCAAGTTTCAATCTAAAGGTGGCAGCTTTTCAATTAATCTATCAACCTTAAGCCTAGACACAATCCTAAACAAACTCTATCTCTAGATGAATGTTCATTTGCTAAGGTAACTCAAGCATCAAATCTCTTTGGTTGAATGTTACAAAAGCAATCATGGAGAACAAGTCTACTAGCCATCTTAACACCTTTAACAACAAATCTCTTTGGCAAAGTATGTTAAAAGCTTAGGAGAGTTGGTTCAGGCATTTCATCAAACACCTTGTGGGTGGGAAATGTCTAAAGCTCAACTTTTGAGAGGCCAACTCAAAAGATGCATTGAGAACACTCTATAAGCAAGGAACAACATAGATCTATACTAAAACACCTTAGATCTAGCTTAATCACCCTTAGTCTCCCTAACCCATGAATCCAAAAGGAGTCTACTCACTAATCTTCATGATTAACCTTAAACCCATGGTTGATTTAAGAGAAATCATGTTGAGAAGCAAGTTTAATCCAACAATCACAAAGAAATAAGAAGAAAATAAACTAAAGATTCAATCTTTCTTCAAGGTTTCAATGTGTTCTTAAGAGAAAACAAGATAATCACATCATTAGGGTCTAAAGAGTATTTATAGTAGCCTAAAAACGAGCTGGGTCGACCCAACAAACCTGGGTTGACCCAAGATAATTTGGGTAAAAGTTGGTAAAAACAGATGTGAATATTTTTTCTAAGTGTCACAGCTGGTTTTTGACGCGTCCAATAAGCCGCTGGAGGTGCAAAAAGCCGCTGTGACATCACAGCTGGTTTTTGACGCGTCGTCACTTGGCCACTGCGAGAAGTCGAAGTTGGGCAGGGAGGTGTGTTTTTCTCCAGCGGTTTGGTGAAACCGCTGCACCAAAAGCCGCTCCAACACTTAGAATTTTCAGCAGAACTTCTGCACCGGCTTCTCGTCGTGACGCCAGGCCGCTGGGTGACGCTAGGCCGCTGGGTGATGTGCATCGGCTTCCTGCAAGGTCAAAATGCCGCTGCCTGTCACATGAAGCCGCTGGGACACTTAGTCATCACGCCATGAACTCGAAAAACACCAATCTTGCCTCCAATCCACCTCCAATTGCTCCAAAGTCACCATTTGGCATCTCCATCACCTGATAAGAACAAATGCAATGCAATGCAAACTAAACAAGTCTAAATGCTATCCTAGATGATCAAAATGCATGATAAATGAATGGTAAAATCTATTAAAAACACAAGATATCAAAAAACTTTAAGATCACGAGGTATAGTAGGAGATCAAAGATGTAGTTTGTGTGGCGCTGAGGAAGAATCTATTAATCATGTTATCTTTGAATGCCCACATGCATTACAAACATGGGCTTTGTCATTGATACCTTCAGCTCCAGGTCTTTTTCCGGGAGCCTCTCTGTTTTCTAACATGGATTATCTTTTCTGGCGATTACCGAATGGTTTTGATTTTGGGGTTTTCCATGGATTATGTGGTATATTTGGAAGAATCGGAACAATAAGATTTATACTAACAAAACCATGGATCCACCGGAAATTCTTCGAATAGCCAAAGTGGAAGCAACGGTTTGGGCGGAAGCCCAGTTGACGATCCCTACCCAGCATTCGATCAATACTTCATCCTTGGAGTGGATGTCGATAGAATCTTTACGGATTTTCTTTATTGATGGTGCTTGGAGAGCACAAGATAACTTTTCTGGACAGGGGTGGTTCTACAAGAAAAATGGATCGACCGAGAAGTTGATGGGAGCTATGAACCTCCGAAGAAGCCTATCTGTTTTGCATGCCGAATGTGAGGCGTTGATTTGGGCTATGGAGTGCATGAAGACTCTTAACTTCTCAGACGTGGTATTCGCTACAGACTGTTCTCAACTGGTAAAGATGGTGTCCTCACCTGGAGAGTGGCCAGCTTTTGCTACACATTTGGAGGAGTTCCAGCGCAGTAAGATTTTCTTTCCTTCCTTCAAAATTCGACATATTCCAAGGGCGCATAACTCAGTGGCGGACAAGCTAGCACGCGGTGCCAGATGTTCCCCTTCTGCTATGTTTTATGTCGATTCTATGCCTCCAGTTTGGTTCCACGAATCAACTGAGCATAGATCATAGTTAGTTTTATGATGTTGTCAAAAAAAAAAAACTCGAACATATATAAATTCTATAAATTAATATTTGATAAATTTAAAATTTACGAGTTTTGAATTAGACCAATATAAAATATAGACAATCGATAAAATTATAAAATAATATTTTTAAAACAATTATGTAAATACATAGTTTCAGTGTAAACATATAATAATTAATTTATATAAAGTTCATGTAAATAAAAAATATATTGTAAAGTATATTTTCTTATGATCGTGAAATTTACCTTTCATTCTTTCAATAATTCAAAATATTTAATGTTATTTTTTATGCATAAAATGTATCTACATTTACTATAAATATTTTTTGTGCACCAAACAATAGAATAAAAATAAAAATAAATTTATATAAATAAAATAACATCAATACATATACCGGTAAATCAATTATTCTTTAAATTCTTACATAAAATGATATACATCAAAAACTTACAAATATAATTTTTTTTATAAATTATAAACTACTCTATTAGTTAATAAAATATTATAGTCTCAATATATGCAAACTTTTTTTTTTGTAAACTAATATATGCAAACTTATGCAATGCATTAAGTAAAGTACACATATTTGATGCATGAGGACATCAAAACAAAAGGTTGGACAAATGATCCATAAACATTAAAAATCAGTTACCTGTGCGTGTCGTCCAAAATCATTCGATACACAGTAGAATAATTTGCGCAAACGTCTCCATTTTATTCTGGATATTCTTTTGTTTTCTTTTTTTGTCATCATTTTATTCTGGATATTCAGTAGAATAAAATCTGTCCACAGCTCGAAAGACCCAATTGGGTAATCAAATCAAATTAAATCACATTAAAATTATATTGCTTGAACTATTTACCCAGTTTATCTCAGTAGATTACTTTTTAAAAGCAATCCTTGCACGCACGACCAAACATTATCGCAGATCATACGAGTATTATTTTGATTTATAAATTATTTTCATAATTTCTTTGTTGGGTAGATAGCTGGCAGTTTGATGCCTCCCTAAGATTTAAAATAGCCAAACGACCACTTTTATTATTCTTCATAGCATTGTCGTTTCAGTTAACATGTACGCTATTTTGTAATATAAAACCTCGTTTTTTCTTTTTGTATTAATACTTATTTATGGATATTAATTCCTAATCCTAATAACGAGTACATGAATGAAAAATAAGAATCCGATCTAACAGTTTTGCCTTCTCCAGAAGTCATTTTTTTCAACAAAGTGTCTATCCTACATATTTACTTAAAAGACTGAATTAATCACTTTCTAAATAAAGTAAATATTACTAAATATTCAGTTGACAAATATTGAAAGAGGAGCCAACTCATCATCAACTAACTGGATTGAGGAACCAAGTTTCTTTACTATGAAAAAAAACAATTTCTATGAATCCTTTAAATTGTGAAAATATCCGGCTTTTTTCCTGAACTATGACGAATGATATAAGTTTAGGCATGAAATTAAGTTAAACATGCATCCGCCATGAAGGTGTTGTTATGTTCATGCATGGATGGAGATTGCAGAAGTGATTACCAAAATTCTGAAGTATTGTCAAACTATTTATTATCATTTGAATATAATATTCATGGACAGTAAAAAAAAAAAAGAATATAATATTCATGGTTAAACCTAGACCTAACTCTCTGGGGGACTTGGAATTACTCTGCTATTTGTCTGGAATGTCAAATTTGTCTGGTCTTAATTACTCCCACGTTATGTGACATCCTTTGGTTGGGTTTTGTTTAACTTGTTCACTGTTTTATCAAATACAAAGCATCAGGAAGGGCGTGACGACATATATGTAAATCAGATCAGAGTTTATTACAAATTTGAAGAATGTTTTACCAAATTTTTTTTTGAAGAATGATTAGATTGAGATATCTATTAAATTTTTGAACAAAACTTACCTTCACCCCCTAAGGTGAATCTCTACATTCACCCACCAATAGGAATTAGTTAATTGAGATTTGATATCTCTTAAAAAAGGAAACCAAATAATAAGAATTTAATGAAATAAAATTATGTTTTTAGATAAATAAAAAATAGTAGCAATTATAAAAAATATTTGTTTTTAGTATTGATAAATCCGTCAAAAATACTAAACCCTAAACTCTAAATTCTAAATACTAAACCCTAAATTCTAAATACTAAACCCTAAACCCTTAGGGAAAGCCTGAACCCTTGGGCAAATCATATACCCTAAATCGTTAATCTTAAACCCTAAACCCTTAATCATAAACCATAATATTAAACCCTAAATTCTAAACACGAAACCCTAAACTCTTTGACAAATATTAAATCATATACTCTTAATCCTAAACCATAAACCATTTGGAATTTAGGATTTAAGGTTTAGTATTAGAAGTTATGATTTAGGGTTTAGGGATTAAGATTTAGTTTATGATTTAAGGTTTGGTTTAAATTTAAGGGTTTAGGGTATAGGATTTGCCCAAGGGTTCAGGCTTTTCCTAAGGGTTTAGGGTTTAATATTTAGAACTTAGGGTTTAGGGTTTATAATTTAGGGTTTAGGGTTTAGTATTTTCTGACGGATTTATCAATATTAAAAAGAATGTATTTTTTTGATGATTACTACTATTTTTTATTTATCCAAAAACATAATTTTATTTCATTAAATCATTATTACTTGGTTTCCTTTTTTAAGAGATATCAAATCTCAATTAACTAATTCCTATTGGTGGGTGAATGTAGAGGTTCACCTTAGGGGGTGAACCTAAGTTTTGTTCTAAATTTTTGATGATAAATTTACAATATTGGGAGACGTCATTAGCGGAAAATAAACCGAGACGTCATGTGTGAAACCATTATCTAAGCGTGTCCTTTTATTTCTTATGTTAACTATTTTTAGAGTTGAATTTGATATCTAAATTCTGACAATGTAAGCTTGCACACACCCAAAGGTTCAAAATTAACGATTTTAGCTCCTTTCTTATTACTACGTACAGATAAAATGTTGAAGTTAAAACTATGGTGTCTTTGATGAAAACTTTAAATTGCAGAATAAAATTATTAATCTGCGATATTGAGATAAATGAAACGAATCCTACCAAACACACTTAGAGATCAAGGTGCAACGTGTGCCGGATATTCCTCAGCATCATTATTCTTCTTATTTTTTTTTGTCAAAAGCCTCAGCACAATTTTCCATATTATATTCCTAAGGAATGTGTTTGAACAATTAAATTATGTTTCTGTTATAAAAATTTGTGACATTTTCTTCTGATCTTACCGTTTTACAAACTCTGAGAAACACCTAATTTGTAAATAATACTGACACTCATCCAAATCGCTTAAAAAAGATAGTATATATGTACGTAAAAACTTATATTTATTTTTTACCAAAAACTTATATTTATTTTTTTACCAAAAAACTTATATTTATTTAAGTATTTAGCATATTATATATTGGGGCTTTCAGTGATAAATATGAGATATGATTATAACTCTAATATTACAAAGAACAATTATTTGATGTATCTTAATTAAATTTGATTCGGCTGACGATTGGTGGTTGAAGTGAATGTCTTCATTGGTTTATTTATATAAATATTGGCATTATAAGACCACCTAATAATAATAATAAAACCTTACTCTTCTCCTCTTTCAATATGGCTTCCTGATTTGATTATACTTAACGATACGATTATTATCAGAATCTTTAAGATCATATTAAAACGTTTGTTACGGTTTGCATCCGCCTCGTGCATTCGTCTTTTTCTTACTATCAAACTTCGACGTTTGGCGCATTGATTGATGTAGGACAAAAATGTATGCCAACAATAGTCTAGAGGCAACCAGTAACACTAACATTCTTTAATGGATATAAGCAATGAAATATACATTCAACCAAAACAGAAATGAAATATTCACTAAAATAAAATTTGATCAAATCAAAGACCAGAAGAATATGATCTATTAACTTTTTCTAATGCAGTTTATATATCTTTGTATGCAATTTCTATATATTTAAGTGTTTTGTCCGTATCATTTGATGGCCGGAACTGAGATCCAATCGTCCATGTCCAGTCACACTAGCAATGTCAATTGGGCGGGCCGGGCGGGTTTGGGCGTGTCCGGATGGGCTTCATTTTTTTGCTGGACAAGTTTGGTCGAAGCCCAAATGAGACCATAACCAAATGGGACCATAACCAAATAAAACCATGATTTACTAGATTTGTTGGGCTGTCCAAATAAGCCCAAATGGGACTCAAAAGCGGAGAAGAATCGATGAAGGAGAAGGATAGTCGATGAGGGAGGAGAAGAACCGAAAACGGCGAAGAAGGATCGACGAAATCACAGAAAATCCGACGAAATCGCAGAAAAATCGCACGAAATCGACGAAAACGGTGAAGAAAGAAGTGATTTGCGTTTTTCCCAATTTTAGAAAACCCTAGACATTTAGGTTTATTGGCCGGCCCATGTCCAAATGATTAAATCCAGTGTAGCCCACAGACGTAATTGGGTTTGTCCATTTGGACAAAAATTAATTATGGTCCAATATGGTTTTGTCCATTTCTGTCCATATCTATTTGGACATGGGCCACCCATTAATAATCTGCCCAATTGACATCTCTAAGTCACACCATCGAAAGCTGATTATATTCTTTATCAAAAGTTTTATTGCAATCATATTAAAAAGTATTTGTAACTTGTAAGTAATGAATTTTTCTTAGTCTAAAATATCTGTGGTGTCGGAGTTTTGACGAATAAATGGTTTGTATAATTAGAAGTAGGTTGCGTCTCTAGCTGGGTCTCATTCTTATGCTACTACTCTGCAGTGTAAATTTTTTTAAGATGGATTACGTACTCGTTATAGATCGATTTGGTTGTGTTCATTCAACACCAATGCAATTTCAAATTTATTTAATTTCTATTCTCATTAATAACATAATACGATCCACAATCTTTTTTTTGTCACTTGATTCAAGTGTAACAAAATTTACCCAACGTAACACGTTATTTGAATATAATAAACTAAAGTGATGCATACAATAGTACTTCCAGCATCTACTTTCAAGATCAAGAGCTATGTAGAGTCGTTAAAACATTTATTATTTGCAACCTCTTGCGAAAAATACACATCATAGTAAAAATATGTATATTTTCTTGATATATTTTGAGTTGTATTCTTTTGCAAACAAACACTGCCAAATAACAAGTGTGTTGTTTCATTAAACATTCCCGTTACTAGTTATGTCACGAGATACATTAGCAAATAAACAACAAATGATCTTGATCATGGTATCATCATTGTTTTTACATTCTATAAAAAAGAGGTGTGCATCTTTTTTCTTTTCTTGAGTTGCACCTTTTGATGAATAAGTGTTATTGAGTTGTCATCATGTTAGAAAACTGTGTGTTTCTCATAGACAGTGTTATTCCGAACCATATCACATTGCATATTCTGCTTTCGGATATATATATCCAAAACTTATTCACCATAAACGTGTGTATTAATTACATCATTTCAAAAAGTAATAAATATTTGGATACTATTAATTTATTTGATATTTGAACGAAACGAAAAAAAATGTCTTGTGTTTTTTATTATAAGCGCTTGTAGGCCATTAACTAACTTTATATTTGATTAAGCGATCAACTTGATAATGTTTTTGTAAGACATTCCACAAAGTATGTCTTTTGTTTTGGTAAAAGATTTTCAGTTTATATAGAATAATCATGTACAGACATATACCAATAATATGTGCCTTATTAAGAAAAATACTACCCAAATATGAGGCTACATCAACTTTCTACTTCTTGTATCACAAATCTTATGATTTTAATCAAGTATTTGAGTAAGTTATATTGTAATATTTATCACTAATAGAAAACATATTCAGAGAGGTCGCGCTGATACAAAACATACATACATTTTTCATATATTCTAAATTATGAAAAGCTTTTATTTGAAAGAGCAGTAACAGTTACTATTTCTTAATTTTTGCATACTTTTCAAGAAGTTAGGGTTTGAATAGATTGTGACATTGCAGATACATTTAGCGCAATTAGTTGACACAAGTATGAAAAAAACATGTCCAGATAGCTCTTTTGGATCTTCACAGATTACTTCTTACAAGATTACTTTCTGAAATTAATCAAATACATAAAAATATGCATCTATCAGAAAACAATACAGTCTACAATGGATATTCTTCACCAACTAATTATATATTTTGATGAGTGTTTTCACAACTTAGTAAATTACGATTGACTTTTGTTATTCATCCTATTAATTATCATTGACTTTGGATCAAGGTATGTTAAATATATTTATGGTTTAAACCTGTTAACAGCTAAAGCGAAAAGCTAAGAATATTGTTAGTCCAATTATATATTCAACAAAAAAACGTATTACAAATAGCTAACGGAAAATTAAAGTCATTTTCCATCTCCTGGAATTTGGAAATTTAAACAAAACCATGCACCAGTTATAAAAGTTCCATGTATATAATAGAGGTAACTCTAAAGTCTATTTATATTGTTTTTTAATTGACACCAAAGCTCATATATGTGACTGTTCCTTAGTGATTATATACTTTTCTGTCGTTGTCTTAACTACTCCTTCTAATATTTTGATAGATTTTTTTTTTGTTTTGACAATTTTAAAAGATTAGTAATCATCACATAGAATATCAATCTGAAATAATTTGACAACTATACTGAAATCTTCCACGCATCATTATAGTTTTGTTTGGATATCTTTATGAAGCCCGAGTGAAACAAGTGCACTGGGCCTGTATAGTTAACATATTGGCATTACATAGTTAGGCCCATCATATAATCAAAATACGTTTTCCTTTTTGGCCCACTGGCAATTGATTATGTGCGTCGTCGCCTAAGAAATCTAGGGTTTTCCAAATCTTTCGAGTGTTTTTAAACGCCGTTCGTCCTCGTCTTCTATCTCTATTCACGTCTGAGCATTCAAAAAATAAAAAGTCATGGGGTTTGCGGCGATTTGGAACTCTCATCCCAAGAAGTACGGGCCTGGTTCCCGCACCTGGTAATTGCCAACTGTTCATCTCCTCTTTCTCATTTTCGTATTCTTTTTATCTGGAGAATTAGATTTGACTCGCATGTATTCTGATCCGTGTGCTGTCTAGCCTGACTCTTTTGGATCTGATCTTTAATTGTTTGTAGTGTGAAGTTTTCGTTATATAATTGTTATGATTAATCACTAGTAAAGATTTGATGTTCTGTTACTTTTTAGGTATGTGTTTGTAAAGTAGAAACGTGTCCTTGTCGGGAGCAAATCTATGTTTGTTTTGTTTCATAACCTGAATGATTAGTTAACTGTAATGTTATCTTGGTTTCTTCCGTGGGAAAGAATATGTTTTGATGTTTTGTAATTATAGCATGTGTTGATGGTACTGAGGGATCTAACAATAAGATTGGTTTTGTGTAGCCGTGTGTGCGGAAACTCACATGGGCTAATCAGGAAGTATGGTCTGAACTGCTGTAGGCAGTGCTTCCGCAGCAACGCCAAGGAAATCGGATTCATCAAGGTAATAATTTGTTGATGATATAAAACAGATACTGTCTCTATACAATTGCTTGTGTTTTTTTCTTTCCCTTTGAAAAATAACTAATATTCCTCTGTTTTTTTTGTTTGCAGTACCGTTAAAGATCTGGTGTTGTTTATGCAGTTGCAGTCATTTTGTTTTCTTAAGCTTTTGAGACTTCAATATTGTAATGGATCTTATTAATATGCAATACATTTGAGTTGTTGAACGTTTTAGTTTACTTGTTTTAATCCACAATCTTGGTTCTGCAATTTGATCATCTGGTAGATTGGAGTTTCTCTTTACTTTTTGAGCTGTGTATTACTTTGTATAACGAGCTGTCTTTAGAACTATAATCTCTGTCTGACCGGGGAAAGTGTTGATTGCTAAATGACACCACAAAACCATAGTGAGACCAATCAAATAATTCATTCGCTATCTTCATCAATTATCAAACAAATACATCTAATCAGTGAAACATAATAAAACTGAACTTAATTACTCATCATCATCAACTATTGTACAAGTCGTCTATAATCACTTAAATCATAACAAAATTTAACTTGTAATCACCCATCATTTGACTCCTTACTCTATAGAGAAAAACAAGAAGCAATTGACCTTCCAAAAAAAAAAGCTCACACGTATGAAATCATCCGAAGTCCAAAAAACAATTCGCACGTGTGGGATGGTCTTAGTGTTCAGTTTCTCACGTACGAACACGAACTCGACGAAACAAATGAACTAAAACAAAAAGCCCCCTTTTGTCTTTAGGGCACCACACAAAGGAGAAGACTTTGAGGAGAGATTAAACAGATCCTTTTCTCCTCCCAATCTCCCACAGGTACGCGTCGATAATTAGGGTTATCGAATCGAGACTCGTTCAATTTAGGGTCTTGCTTCATCTCCAGATTCCTCTCTTCAAAGATGGGATCCGATCAAAACTCTTCCCGGTCCGATACACTGGAGATCAAATCCCTCATTTACCGGCAAATCGGGACTCAAAGAGCTGACATTTACTTCCATCACCTCGGGAGATTCTTCGCCTCGAGAATCACCAAGCCAGAGTTCGACAAGCTCTGTCTCAAGACCATCGGGAAGCAGCACATCTCGCTCCACAACCGTCTTATACACTCAGTGATCAAGAACGCTAGCGTTGCTAAGTCTCCTCCTTCGAGGTACGCGAAGAAAGGTGGGAGCTTTGTTAGGTTGAGCGATGGGAAACAGAGCATTCGCGGTAGGAAGTTTAGAGACAGGCCGAGCCCGCTTGGTCCGCTCGGGAAGCCTCAGAGCGTGACTACTATCACCACCACGAGTGCTACTGAGCTGATGTCTTTAGGGAGTAGACCTCCTTTGGAAGTTGAGGAAGGGGAGGAGGTTGAGCAGGTAGCTGGGAGTAGTGGGAGGAGGAGTCCTGTCACTGCTCCGTTTGGTGTTGATTTGAATCTCAGGAGGAAGGCTGTGTCGTGTGGTGGTTTGAGACGTGAGAGTTGTCAGAGCAGCGGTGAGTTGCCGGATACGAGAACGCTGAGGAGCAGGTTGGAGAGGAGGTTGGAGGTGGAAGGGGTTAAGGTGTCTATGGACTCTGTTAGTCTTCTTAATAGTGGGGTTGATGCGTTTATGAGGAGGTTGATTGAGCCTTGTTTGAGTTTGGCTAATGCTCGATGTGGAGGGAATGAACAGCAAAGGAGAAGGCTTTCTCCGTGTGTATCGATGTCTGATTTTCGTGCTGGTATGGAGCTAAATCCACAGATTCTTGGAGAAGAATGGCCTATACTTCTGGAGAAGATATGTTCGCGTGGTTTAGATGAGTAAAGGTTTAGTAGAAACGCCATAGTTTAGGTTAAGTATACATAGCATTTTGATTCTTCTCATTGGCTATAGCCTATACCTGAACCTATACATTCTCTTCTTGAATTGGGTTTTGTGTCTTGGTTTGGTCTGTGAGCCATTAGAAAGTGAAAAGTTGTTGTTTGGTTGTTTGAAGAGAAGAAGTTGGTTGGGTCTTTGGTGTTGTACAAGTTCTTACATTAGAGTGAGATTCAAGTAGAGGTTTTAAAGTAAATGCCATGTTGTTTCATTCTCCTTTCTATTTTTTTACTTTCTTTGCTTTCTCTGATGTAAGAAAATTAATAATGAAAGCAGAAAGCATTTCACTTTCTTTCTTGAAAAGACTTGTTTGAATATGACTGGTCAAAGTTGACAGTAGCTAAGAGCCTTACATTTCACTAACAATTACATAAAAAAGTTTTAAAAGAGTTCTTCCAAGGTTGGTTCTTTTACATTAACTCTCTGAAATCAACAGAGAGAGGAAACAAAGAATGTTGAAGAAAGAACGATCTGCTTCCCTTTCTACATATCTGACTTAACATAACTGAGCCCATAACTGAAACAGAGCTGTTTCAGCCAGCAATTGCAGTTGGTTTCTCACGGCCTGCCATGTAAGTTATGTAGATTGTCCACAGATACGAAAACGAGTTACTCACAAGTGGCTGCATACAAAAGAAAAAAAAACGATCACTGAGAAATACATAACCCAAACTCCAGATAAGCCATGAGAGAATAAATAAATGATTGTTCTGAACAAAAATAGCTAGATCAAAATGAAGTGGTAAGTTACCTGCAAGTGAACTGGGAAGAACTTGAATGTAATGAAATCACACATAGGCCAATACATGACACCGTTCATCATCGTAGGTAGTAAATCTCTTTTCAGTCTAGCAACTATCTCTGTACCGTTTTCACCTGAGAAAATTAACCGAATATCAGAGACTTAATGACCTATAAGACCAAGCCTAGGATCAAATGCAATCCCCCATCAAACAAACTGCTCAATAATCCATATCAAGCTTTACCTTGTAAGGCTGCATTCAGTGAGAAGAAAATAACGTTCATGGTAGGACCATAAACCGTCTGTCCCATGGCCATTTTCTTAAACGTTGTGATCAAATCTCGCTTCGGGAAGAGTCTTGACATGAGATTGAACCAATAGTGAAGCGTAGGACCTAAGATCAATAAACCATATCCTGCCATCCTCGCTGTTCTTACAAAGTCATAAGATTCCTCCGACGAAGCTTGAGGAATCGTCTGTACAAATATCCAAGTCATCAACTCTCTAAGTCCAATTATTCAATAAGCCAACAAGCAGCACGAAGAAACGTAGCTAACTAATATAAACAACAACTTAGTTCACATAAAACATCTAAAAAACAAGAAGATTCATTAAACTTACCTGTGAGGACAGATCAGCGGCTATGTAGATAAGCGACGACGTGACGGATTTAGTCAGAATCGGACGCGATTTCAACATGCTCAGATACCACCCCATGAAACCCGTCTTCATAAACGACGCCGTAGAGGCTGTCGTGGAAGAAGAGGAAGAGCAGAAACCGGAGATCTGTGAATGAGGAGAGACTCTTGTTTCCTTTGATCTCCCGAGAAACTGCGGCGTGCGAAAATAAGGCCTCGGCTGGAATCGCCGGACGTCTCCTCGCGGTAAGAGATCGAGCTTTCCGAGAGGATTCGCCGTCGACGTTCGGTGTAAGCGTAAGATCCGAGCGGCGTCGGACGCAGCGTTTCTGAACAATGCCCCGGTCATTGCTCGTGATGTAGGTAGCTCCGAGGGTTTCGGGGAAGGGTTTTAAATATAACGGCGGAGGAGGAAAAGGAGAAATAGAACACAGAAACTCTCTGTTTTGTAATAAAAAGGATAGTTAATCAGGTGCAATATTTTCGCGAGTATATATATGTATTTCTACTCGCGCGTTATACCATAAGTCCATAATTATTCCTAATAAAAAAGTAAAAAACTAATATTAATACTGCATTTTCTAGAGACGTTGAAGAGTTTCCCAGATCTTTCCAACAAGAAATGACGCCATCGATATATTCATATAAACAATAATTGATTGTTTTATCATATAACAAGACAACACATTGATTGGCAACCCAATTTAGTTATTTGATTCACTTATGTCA
>NW_026617440.1:0-17237 GCF_000801105.2 Raphanus sativus | reverse complement strand
AAGAAAGGCTGGCAGAAACTGTAATAACTTGAAGGGGAACACGGCTTCTAAACGTGATAAGTTGTTGAATTTGGGAATCATCCCTACGTTAGAGTAAAGCTCAAAGGCCTTGACTGTTTTGTCAGAGATGATCATGTGTTTTACACTCGATATCCCAGAGAGAAAGTAACGGATCTCATTCCTCTTTGGTAAGTCCCCCGGATAAAAGAACACGCCAAACTCGACAACGAACTTGATACCAAGGTCAACCGTAAACAAAGAAGTCAGGTTCTTCACCATGATGATATCATAATGATCTTCTCCGAGAGTCATACGCTCTAGCACCGGAGCATCAATCTCAAGTGTGTATTTCACAGACGACCTGCAACGCTTTCCGTGACTGAAGGGAACACGAAACCTCTTCAAGCTCCTCGACCTCACACGCATAACTTTCTCATCCGCATAAATAGGATTCATGTTCCTTATCAAGGTCAGGTCTTCGAGAGCAGGACACCCCGACACAAGCTTCTCCAGATCCGCAGCGTGAAGAAAGTGAACTTTTACGAGTGTCATGGACTTGAGACAAGGCATGTAGACAAGACCAGGATCCTGGAGACCCGAATACGTGAGCGTCAAGGAGACCAACGTCCTGCTCGTGTAGAGACTCAGAGGTATGTAGTCGATGAAAGGATATAGAAAATTGTCGTCGTCGTCATCTCTGTACTCAGTAAAGCTCTCAACGTCAAGATGCTGAGGTCCGCGTTGAATCACTGTGCTGATCCGATCCCTGAGCCCGTCTATATCCTCGCTGCCGCCGCACTCCACCTTAACTTTTAGAAGGCGTGAGTCGGGGTCGAACTCGAGGAGTCTGTCAAGGAAGCTGAGGATCACTTCGTCTTGTCTGTAAGGGAAGTCGTGGCAGTTTAAGAGGAGAGATGGAACAGTTAGCCACAGATTCTTCCATCTTGTTGATAAGACGCTAGTCTTCACAGAGTGTTTAGTGGGAAGGTAGGAGAGTATTTTAGTTATCAAACATTCAGGTAACTCGCTGATCCTATCGCGCCAAGGCATCACGTGACAAAGACCCTAAAGAGCATCAACAAATTATATAAAAAAAGATACGTCGAATGGGTTTCTCTAATTAAGATTTACAATGAGATTAAATAACGAAAACGTAATTTTGGTTGTTGAACAGCTCACCGGAGAGTTGATTGTAGCGGCGAGAATGAGAGAGAAAGGTGGGAACTTTTTTTTTTGTCTTTGGAGATACGAAACAGATCGGTCTGTATTTATACGTTTGAAGCGGTTCCGATTCCCGAGCGTTTCAAAAATAAATGCTGCTATTATTTCTCTATTTATATGTATCACATTCTCATAAAGATCTTTTTTTCTTATAAAATATAACATTTAGCAAATCGTTTGGTTTTGGGAAATGCATATTTCCATTGTCAAATTGATTTCTTTTGTGAGATTTGATATCCAGACAATCTTCCAAAATTAATGGTTTTGTTTGATTATAAAAGCAAAAAATAGTAACTGGGACAATCCAAAATTAATATGATTAATGGAGTATAAGAATATACTCTAAATGTTGAACAATCAAAACATGAATAAATGCTTTGAAACGTTCTATATTTGTACAATCTTCCAAAATTGTGAGATTTGAAATCCAGTCAAATCTTTTTTTTTTGGTGTCAATGTTATCCAAGCAATCTTCCAAATTTTTTTTTTTTTTTTTTGTTGATTATAAAAGCAAAAATAGTAAATCCTGTTTTAATAAATTGATATGATCCGAACGAACTGGTATCACCAACACGAAGGAACTAACATGCTTTTGTGTCTTTACTAAAACAAAAACTCCATCTCCAAGGCATAGAATCTCAGTCGATCTTGGAATCTGAAGTGTGAGATATCCAATTTGCTCTCCATGTAATGGAAGGGCAAAGAAGACGCTCTGTTTTCCAACCTCCTGATCTCAGCTAACATAACATGTAAACAAAAAAAAGAAAGAGAGTGAAAATCACCAGTTTAAAACAGTCGATTTTATGTTGTTGTAAGTTACCTTGTTGAGGAACTCGTCATAATGTTTATCCATCCAAGCTTCTCCTTCTGAATAACAAGAAGCTGTGCTCTTTTCCATAAGGCTTAACATAGCAATGGCGTGAATATATGACTTCAACACATCTCCAGCCACTGAGTCTTTGTGCAAGATCACACTTACATTTACCTTGCTATGTGCCAATAAGTACTTAGCTGCATGGGTTCACATTAGACAAGAACCTAGTTTACACGCCAAACGTTCCCAAATATGAAACAGAGAAACATAATGGAAAAAGAGATATAATCAAACCATTCTTGTGAGAAGAAGCTCCCACACCATTTAGGAGTTGCACTCTGCACATAGATTGTCAAACCTCACAAGGATTATTTCCCTTAAAGATGCGAAAATCTTAGTTTCTTAATTATAAACTGTGACTTGTAGTGGTTAAAGAGTATAGAACTTACATATCTGGACGAGGGAGAGAAGAAACTCTTACACCTAAGTGCACCCTCTTATGCAATGCGTTTGAATCAGTTGACTTCAATGAAGTGGCCCACATGGGAAGCACACCCTCCATTGAGGAAACCCGTTCGGGAGAGAGAACTGGCGACATGTTTGGTTAAAGAAAATCCTTAATGCATATGATACAATGAAAAAAAAAAAGAAAAAGGAAGCCATTGAAACGTTCTGAGAATTACATTACCTTGGCCAGATTGCATGAAATGTGCTAGAAGAATCGAACTCCTCTCGAAGTTCAACGAATTCAGTACAAGGCACCGGACAGCTCTATAGTTTGCTATATACGTAAGTAAATAAAGAAAAAACAGTTAAATGAAAAGAACTAGAGAGTTTCTGGTTTGATCTAAGCCTTTTTTAACTTTCATCAGTAACTTACCATACATGTGAAACACGGTGAGGGAGAGAAACGATAACCAAATAGCTATAGGGTTTCCAGAGGTAAACCGAGCGAGCAACATTCCCAATGACATTCCCATCATAGTTGCCATAGTCTCTTGGCTTCCTTCCTTTCAATAGTTAAAAACCATATCCAATAAACAACTACAGATTTCACAGTTTCTAAATCATTCACAGTGAAAAGAAGTACCACCTTAGCAGATATATCCGCTGCATTGTCTTGGCGAGCAAAGTGCTGAGTTAGAGCTGCTCTGGTTGCTCCACTTGCAACACCAGCTAATTCAAGCAGTGTAGTAGATCAGCAAAAATGTTTAAATATCACCTAAAGAAAGAAGTCTTAACTTCAATGCTTGATGCAAGTAATGAAACTCACTAAATGATCTTGATAGACTCCCTAAGCAAACCACAATGATAAAGGCAGATGGGAACAGAGGAGAAAGAAGGTCCATTAGCATTCCTGCAATAAAAGCAACAAGGCTTGGGATCATTCGAAGTCTCAGAGAACCAAATACAGGGAACTATTAAATTCAAGTGTTAATTTTGACAACTAGCTGTTACTGGCGTGAACAGAACAAAAGGAACAAACCTATATCGTTCATAAGGTCCGCAACTAAACGCCACATTTTTGCATTACTATCCAGGTTGGAACCCTGAAGAGCAGGAAAAAAGAAAATCAGAGAGATCCCATATTGAGCTCAGAAAACAAAAGGGAGTCTCAATTGTTGATATAATAAAATCATCAAAGTTCTCACACAACATCAAAACCTGATAAAAAGTGAACAATATGCCTCCAAGCATCCCAGTAAAATCCCTCAGAAACCACTGCATAGGACAAACAAGAGATAATAATCACAGTATAATCCATGGCCGTTCCATAGCAGGAGAAAATGATAACATTACATGTCAGCAATTAGAAAATACCTGAAATGTAGCGCCTATAACAGTTGCAGATTTCTCACCAACCCCAATGGCACTCAAAAGAGCCTGAGAGAATAGTTCAGATCAGAAAACGCCGCTGCAGCAGGACAACTGAAAAAGCTCAAAACTTGATCTCACCTGAGTTGAAAGCATCATCTTTATATACGTTGAGAGCCCCTGCAGATAAAAAAAAGAACATATTCTAATCACAAATCCAATTGTTAGAGTGCCAGCCACACAGGTATGATCTAAAAAATACCTGTAACGTGTCCCATAATTGAAACCCAACATAGTCCGTAGTTACACTATCAGGAAATCCCTGCAATTTAGAACAAAAGTAAAAACTCAGTTGTCTCAAACATAATCCTCAATTCCAAAGGAAAGGAGAGAAGAGATCATCAACTTGCCTCCGGTACAAAGGCTTGAAGAACTCGTCTCCATACATGGTTGATTCGATTAGCAGACCTATTTAAATCACACACACTCATGAGAAAAAGGGAGAACCTTTGGATTTGGAAATAGGAAGAGAGGAGGAAAGGGAGAACCTTTGGATGGAGAGGGAAGAGGAGGCAGTGATGGTTGCTGTTCTGAACAGCTTAGTAGAAGAAGAACCGTTCCATTCTTCGAGTGTGATCGATGATGCACAAACAGAGTTCTCTGCTTCTTCTTCACCTCCTCCTCCCATGCCCAAAAATCTTGGCTTCTTCTTCCTCAAAAATGTTTTTGACTTTTCAAATGGTCAAGACATTTTTGTTTAGTTTTTGGGCCCTTTGGGTTTGGGTTTGGGTTCAGCAGCGACCGAAAAGATGTTTTAGATTTGTGCGAGTCATTTATTTAAATCATATGAAACTGTGCGAGTCATATATTTAAATCATGTCAACTCTTCCCTAGTGTTGTAAACGAAACTTGGTCGTTGAAAGAGCAAAGAAACTCCAGCCTCTGTTTTCAACGACTCATCCGATTGCTTCTCCAAAGCTGTAGACTGTAGTAATCTTTCATCCACTTTTTGAATTTTTATGATTTTGAGGATTTAACAAAAAGTCTTCAACTTGTTGTGCTCACAAGTGGTTATCCTTTCAAAGTTTCAGGACTCTTCTTTTTCTCCTTAAAAGAGTCATGAGGGAGCAACCATATTTCGTAATCTTGCTGCTGCTGATTGTTGTTGTAGGAGCAATTCAACAAGTGAAATGTTTTCATATAGAAAAACCTTTATCAGGAATTGCTATCCATAAAACGACAGTCCATCTCAATGAACAAGCTCATGTCAAAGCCTCTCCAACTGTTCTTGGATCTAATGTGACAATAGCCATTCTCTCTTTCTTTTCTATTATGATCAAGATCCTTTCATAGTGTTTTTTTAATGAGAAAATGTAAAAAAAAAAAAAAATCATTTGGCAGGGTCAACATAGTGAACATGTGTTGGTGGAATTTAGTTCTCTGTACCCATCAGATGATGACTGGATTGGAGTCTTTTCTCCTGCAGATTTCATGTTAGATTATCTCTCATCAGCATTAGTTCGGAGATTGAAATAAAATAGTGTGGCGTTTAAGTACTTTTTCTTCTTCTTACAGGGCTTCTACTTGTCCAGGAGATAACAAACAAATGGTGAGCCGACCACGACTGTGTTCAGCTCCTATCAAGGTTTTTTTTTTGCTTCTGTTTGTCTCATAACATGTTTCACCACTGTTTCTGCAAACAAGTCTTTAGCTACTTCCTCCTGTTTCCTCTTTACAGTTTCAATATGCAAACATTAGTAATCCGAGATACAACAGTACTGGAATCGGTTCCTTGAAGCTTCAACTCATCAACCAGAGATCAGATTTTTCCTTCGCCCTCTTTTCTGGCGGTTTGTTGAATGTATTTACTCTTTTCACTTTACATTCTGTAGCTTATAAAATCTTTAAAGTAAAAACATTCCCTTTGGCTTTTACTTTCCCCTCCTCGTGTGTGATATAGCCAAAGCTTGTGGCAGTCTCAAACAGAGTAGCCTTTGAGAACCCAAACGCACCAGTTTACCCTCGCTTGGCGTTAGGCAAAGAATGGAATGAAGTAAGATCCTGTAAAAAAAAAACCTTTTCACTTGGAAATGGAGAGATCCTTAAACGTGTCTCTTTTAAACAGATGACGGTGACATGGACTAGTGGTTACGCACCCGATATAGCAGAACCTCTAGTCGAGTGGGGCATCAAAGGAGGAAAACGTAAACTCTCACCTCCTGCTGGGACGTTGACTTTCGGACGTAAAGACTTGTGCGGTGCTCCTGCAAGGACTGTGGGATGGCGTGATCCTGGATACATACACACGTCTTTCCTCAATGACTTGTGGCCGAGCTCCACTTATACGTACAAAGTTGGGCATAGGCTTCTTTCCAACGGTGCATTGGTATGGAGTGAAGAGTATCGCTTCAAATCTTCTCCGTTTCCGGGCCAAGACTCTCTCCAACATATTGTAATCTTTGGAGACATGGGGAAGGTTTGGTCTAAAAAAAGCATATCAGATTGTTCTTCTTATCTGTTGTAGTCTCAAGACTATATATTCATTACTTTTTTTTTATATATAATTGTGCAGGCTGAGGTTGATGGCTCAAATGACTACAATAGTATCCAACGCCCTTCTCTCAACACCACAAAGCAACTCATCAAAGACCTAAAGAATACAGATGCAGTTTTCCACATTGGAGATATATGTTACGCAAGTGGATATCTCTCGCAGTGGGACCAATTCACAGCTCAGATTGAGCCCATTGCTTCCACTGTTCCATACATGATTGCAAGGTTTTTTTTTTGTCTCTCTTTTGCATGTTTGATATGTTTACCTGAGTATCTGAAAGTTAACTATGTGCAGCGGGAACCATGAGCGTGACTGGCCCTACTCGGGATCGTTTTACCATGGTGTAGATTCTGGAGGAGAATGTGGTGTACCAGCTGAGACAATGTTCTACATTCCTTCTCGAAACAGAGATAAGCTATGGTACTCTAGCGACTACGGAATGTTTAGGTTCTGTGTTGCTGACACGGAGCAGGACTGGAGAGAAGGAACTGATCAATACAAGTTCATTGAGCACTGTTTCGCATCAGTCGACAGAAAAAAGCAGCCGTGGCTTATTTTCTTAGCTCACCGGGTTCTCGGTTATTCCTCCACTGAGTTCTACGCCAAAACAGGCCGTTTTTCTGAACCATTTGGGAGAGTTCATCTTGAAAAGCTCTGGAAGAAGTACAGAGTGGACATTGCAGTGTATGGACATGCACATAACTACGAGAGAACATGCCCGGTTTACCAGGTTAAAAAAACATAAGTGAACCTTAAAAGAAAAAACAGAATGTGATTAGATTGTTCTGATGCTTTCTTTTTTTTTGTGTGTGTGTGTGTTAAAGAGTGTATGCACGAGTCATGAAGTAACTAACTATAAGAGTCCATTGAATGGGACGATCCACGTAGTTGCTGGAGGTGGAGGGGCTCATCTTGCTGAATTTTCCGAGGAGAAACCGAGTTGGAGTCTGTTCAGAGATTACGACCATGGATACGTTAAACTCACAGCGGTTGATCACTCTACTCTCCTGTTTGAGTACAAGAAGAGCAGCGACGGACGAGTCCATGATTCATTCAAGATATCAAGAGAGTACAGAGACGGTTCAGCTTGTGGTGTTGATAGTTGCCCTGCAACAACACATGCTACGTAAAGAAGATCTTTCTGTGGTCAAAACTGTTCATTGTTCCATTGTTAAAACTGTTACAGTGATAACACGTCATTATATACTTACTATACTATTACATACATATCTTAGACGCAAGTATTCAAGCAAAAATCATTATATATATCATTTGATGATTCTTTGATGTTCTCTCAAGTATTACACCCTAAAATACATGAGAATCTTGATCTTCAACAAGATTGAGAAGATATCCAAAAGATTTATAAAAAAAACAACAACTAGAAGATGAGACGAGAAGAAAAGATACGTTCCGGTTCATACCCCCAGATTCTTCTTCTAGTCAAAACGTCGAAGGAGAGGTGTTGACAACGATATGCCGAAGGGGACGATCAACATCTCCACCACCACCATGTTTAACAAACTCTGCTGGCGTCAAGAAACTGCCGTGGCAAATGCACATGATCCGAACTTCCTCTCCTACTTTCCCGTACTTGTATAGAATCCCGTCAACACGTCTTCCGTTTGGGCCGTCTCCTTTGGTGAACACGCACGGCATGTCGATCAAACCTGTTGACGTAGTATTAGCCGTCCCTTTGCCTTTCCTATCATCATCCTCTACTTTCTCATTCACCTTGTCGGCTGTTCTAGGTTTCTCTGTTCCGTGGTGGCTTTCGCTGTTATTAGATGAACATCTTGTCATGATTTTTGGACTTGTTTCCGCTCCACAACTATTTGACGAACCTACAAGACCCTTTGTGTTGTTATTATGTACTAAATCTTGAAAAAGCAAATTGAGAAACCTACCTTGCTGATGATGATTCTTGTTGTCCAGCTCTGACAAGCTAGAAGAGCTACCTCCTCCTCTTCCACCATCGGACTCAACAACGCAAGAAACCAAATGTCCCTGAAGAAACCCACTTTTACTCGCATTGACCCATCTCTCGGTCTCAAACGACGACGTTTGCTCATCACCACTCTGTTTCTCGCATCTCCTCTTCTTAGCTTCCATTCTCCTCGCCGACTGCATCTCTTTCCTTTTCCTCCACTCCTCTTCCACCTCAGCCGGCAACGACGTCGTTCTCGCTAAACCCACCGCGTAGTTCTCCGGCTCAGACACAAAGGGCACAGTGCCCAAAACGGAAGAAGACCGTTTAAGCTTCCTCGGAGTCTTGTCTACTCCGAACCTACCTCCCAGAGACAGACCGAGGTTCAGCTCAACCGATGCCTCCTCTTCGCAGTACGATGTTTCAGACAGATCTGTCGGGTGTTTATTTATGTCCAGAGAAAGATTTGTCGTTAACGTCATCATGTCTCTGTTGTTCCATGTCCCTTCTTCCCCCATAGATTTTACTAATGTTGAAAGAAAGAAAAGATAAACATATCACACTTTCACAAAAGGAACAATCAGATCATTAGAATAATGGAGCATACGGATCAAAGTTAGTTTTAATGGGAAACGAGAAAACTCGTCGGAGTTTACCACAGAAGGTAGGGTAAGGTAAGGTAAGACGACGAGAGAAGCTTAAACTGTAATAAGTTGACCTCAAGGAGAAAACGCTTTTTTTTTAGAGATCAATAAAAAATGAAAATAGATGAAGAAGAAAGAGAGAGACCCTTGACTGAGAGGAGGAGGCAAGTGGGCGGCGACAGAGCTGCCTGGACGACACGTGGCCGGTGGATTACGTCGGCGTTCTGTAATGCTGCTTGAGTAAACGTGTCGTAATGCGACTGAGTTGAGCAGAGTCGCGACACGTGTCTCCCAGGTAAAAAGATGCGTTTCCTTCTTTTTAATTCTAACAACAAGTTGATTTACTCTTTGAACAAAAAAAAAAAAAAGTTGATTTACTCTAAGCGACTCGACGACGTCACTCACGTGGCTCGGACCCGTGGAACCCACTAGGGAAGCAAGTTGCTTGTGGAAAAAGTGAAAAGGAGAGAATAACACTTCATTTTGTAAAAAAAGAAAAATAAAAGTTATAAATTCCTTTAATTATTACTAGAAAAGGCAAATTCAAATAAACTAGAAAAGGCAATATTATAAAGTATTGAGGTAACGTTTTTGATCATTGACTAATTTTTTGATTAACAACACAATAACAAGCTGGAAAATTTAGGGAGAGGTAAATTGATTGAGTGAAAAGTTAGGTTGGAGAATGAAATCTATAAATTGAAAAGAAGATTTTTAGAATCTTTGGTGGGTCATTTTGTTTAGTCAAGTGGGGGACCTAGGAGGAAGCTCTTTATCTTTAACCATAAAACCCAATACACCACGTGTCATTCACCTGTTGGGTTTTACACTGAGGAAACTTATACAATAATAGAGCAGTGAAGAAGACCCCCATATCCACTTTCCCATCACCAAGAAGCCCATTAGGTGTAAGGGCTTTACCCATGCTCTGCCTTTTTGTACTTTACATGCATCGAACCAAATTCACAAGAAATTTCCGGTTTACTTCTGGTTGGGATCTTTTCGGTCCAAATAAAAGCTTACTGAATTAGAATCACAAAATCTCAAAAATGAAAAAAGAGTGTATCGCCTAAGAGAGATGAAACCAACTCCAAACAAAACTTCTGATCTCTCCCTCTATTCCTATCAAACTTTCAGATTCTTAATTTCAAATGAACAATGCTAGCAACAACAACAACAACAACAGCAACAGAGTTTTTAAACTCTCTTTTAGCCTCTGGCTTGAGCATTTTCACGGTTAGCTTTCACCAAACCGTTCTGATAAGCTCTGCTGCCATCACCATCGTTATTGGCCTCACCATTGCGTGATTCTCCCCGTCTCTCATATCCATTTCTTCCATGGCTTCGAGGCCTACTAAACCCGTCGTTTCTCATTGAGGACCTACCATTCTCGTTGTTGCCTGCAGCAGAATCAAGTTATTATAAATCTGGAATCTAAAGACAAGATTCACAAAAAGTAACTAAACCTCGTTTCTCTTCTATAGAAACTCTTCTGTTTCCGATTCTTATGGCTGACTCCTTGTGAGCCTAGACTTGTGTAAATACAACAACACATTCAGAAGAAAGAATTCCAGTTTATTGATCAAAAGTTTGAATTCATGATCATTACCTGGAGGACCAGTTTCACAGCTTCAGCAGATTCAAATGTCACAAAGCCGAAACAGTTTCCCTTCAGCTGAAAGAAAAATCAAAAACCTGTTCATACTTTTTTCTTTATGTCTAAAAAAGATTCATTAAAACCAAAAAAAAAGAACTCACCCTGTAACTTCTAACTTGGATAGAATCTTTCCTAATGGCACCAAACCCTTTGAATGTTTCATTGAGTTGCTCAGGTGTCGCATCCATAGGCAAGTTCGCAACAAATATGGAACCACCCTCTGATTGGTTGACTGCTTCAGCAGAAGAGTAGTGTTGGGGAGGAGCTTTGGATTCAGGAGCAGCGCTAGGCTTCTTAACAGGCCTAGGCTTCGCAGGTGAAGCTTTGACACCAACTTTGGCCGGGGACTGGACCTAAGTGTTAAGTTGTGAAGATCTTTAGGTTATTATTAGCTATGATTCACACACACAAGGAGGACTCACAATTACTGCAAATGATTTCTTAGGAGCATCCACAACGTTTTCCTCTTGTGTTTTAGGATGTCCAGCTCTTTCTGGTTCCTTCGCCAAAGTTTCAGTTGCCTGTTGAGTAAGGATGGTCGTAACTGGCTCTGCAACTTCACTTGCCGGCTCTGTTGAATCATCATAATCGATATTTGTTAGTAGAAAACCGAAGATCATACAAAACATTAGCCAAAAATACTCACCCAAGATCGTGTCTTTTGTTGTTGTTTGGACTACTTGAGTAACCACCTCCTCGACTTCTTCTTGGTGGCTAACAACAAGCTCATCAGAGACATACCTAAAGACATCGTTGAGCACAAAGTAGCTTCCTTTCTGCGGCACGAGGAAAAAAGACTGAGAAAACCTCATCCTTCCCCCATCTTTCACGGTGAGTAAACCAGTGACCAAAGTAACAACTCCACTCTTATAAGAAGCTTGGGAGTCAGCAGTCAATATCTGAATCTTTGTGTTCTCGTAATCAAAGGCCATGATCTGCTCATTTATAGCCTACAACAAACAGAGCTTCCTAAAATCAAAAAAAAAAACGTTGCTTCCAAAAAATGAACAATCTTTTTTTTGTAAGTGAGAATCTTTTACTTTTAAGGAGCTGACAGAAACCATCTCTCCATCAGAACCAGGTCGCCCTAAAACACTATCCTCAAGATAGAACCTATGCACTTGTGCTGGTGATTCGTACAAGTGGTTGTAGTATTTCTGAACAAACGCATTCCCAACAATGTGTGGATCCGCCAATGGAGCATGTGATTCCATTCCCATCTCTCTGCTTAATAATCCAATTGATTTACAATTTAAAAAAAAAAACAAAGCTTTGCTCGAAACTCAAAACTATTAAAAAAAAAACAGGCATCTTTGTGTGATTCTTCAGACAAGAGATTTTAATGCAAGACGAGTACCGCACATTGTCATTCCAGCAAGAGTTGATTTGCATAACTAAACACTTGCAATGACTATACGGATTGAATTATGAAGTGAATCCAAAAAGAAAAGACTTGGGATTACATACATATACAAGTGTTCTGTAATGAAAGAAGAGGTTTTAAAAAAAAATAATAATAATAACTGATTGACATATTCGTTAGAATATCTATTAGATCTCTCTATACAAACATAACTCAAACAAAATGACAAACTATGGACAAAAGGCAGTACCTTGGGAGAAGATGATTTAGCAGAATCAAAATCTCAGATCAGAGTGAAGAGAGAATGAAGACAGAGAGGACACCACACGAGTGATAGATAATATTATTAAATATTTATATGTGTGTGTGGTTTTTGTTCTAGGGTTTTACTTAGAAATCTCCGACGAGAATTGGGATTCTTGTAGGGACTTCTCTACTGATTTTCTTTTTCCACTGAATATTACTATTGTTTATGGTAAGGAGAGGAACTTTGCAAAAAGAGTAAAAATAACAGAGCCCCCGGCGAGGATCGAACTCGCGGCCTTTCGCTTACGAAGCGAACGCAATACCACTATGCTACGGAGGCTTTGTTGCTTCTTCTTTAGTTTAAATATTGTAAACTTACACATATCAATGTCAAATGAAACAACTGAAGGATGCTAAGTCTTGTGTGCAAAAACAATATATAAACTAACACCCCCCCCCCCCAACAATTGCATTTTCTCCTTAAGATGCTGGTTGGTGTTCCAGTGATAGTGTATATGCCCATATATACAATTGCATTTTCTCCTTAAGATGCTGGTTGGTGTTCCAGTGATAGTGTATATGCCCATATATTATCGGGGCAGTCAAAAACTAACTAATGGGCTGCGATTAGTAATGCTATGAATCTAAGCTCGAAAACGTGATTGTGTACGCTGAGCCATCAAATCATAAATCATCCACTTGGACAAATGGCAGCCCATTCACAAATTACAATACAAAAGGACACTTAACTTTTAGTAAGAATCTGTTAAATTTATTACGAAATAACAGCATTTATAATTTATATATCAATCTCAAACGAACATCAGAGTATATTTAATACAAAGCGAATCTGAACAAAATGATCTAGATCAATGTATTTACAATTTTAGTTCCACATCATCACCTATTCGGAGCCTTTTGATAGAAAGCTCAATCACTAAATTATCAATGATAGTTTTTCAAAAAAAAAAATGATAGTTTTTTCTTTATTGATGTTAATTTTTATGAGGTAAATTTTACTTAGTTGCCTCAGATGCCATAATTTCCAAGACGTTATTCTCATGTATTTATCTTTATTAACATGATTATATGCACGTACTGTCTATCACAATTAGTTAATGTTTAAATATAATATTGAGTAAACAAATTCAGGTGTGTGACAAAAAAAGAGTAAACAGATTCAGGAACTAAATGAAGTAAAAGTGTAAGACATATACTATAGGTAAAATAAGTTTGCATACATTTTTCAGAAGACTTGTAAATATATTTAGTTAGTAAAATAAACTATAAATGTTGCTTGTAAATAGAACGAGAATAACAAGGTGGAAAAGATTTACAAAACTCATACAACCCTTAAAATACTAAAGATTTAATTGGTGACCACATTTAATGAAAATATTGGTGAAATTCCTTATTCTTCATTTCACACCATTTATGATGATTTTTTGTGATATTACCATTCTTTTTATTTTCTTAAGACTGAAAAATTTATGAAGAAAAAAGTTTTCTTCTAATTTTGATGAGGAATAGATTGAACATAAATTCCTATATTTTTTATTATTCATTTCTTTAACTGAATTGTTTTATTTTGTTATTTTTCATTTTTATTTAATTAAATAATTACCAATTAAAGCCTAAGAATTGTTTTTCATTTTTGCTCGGACTTATAAGTTGTCCAAATATTTTATATTAGCTCTATTCATGGGCGGAGGTGGAGAGTAGTTTGTGGGGTTAGGTGATCCCACAAAATTTGGAGAGAACAAAAATTTAGTGTATTTTTAAAAAAAAATTATTATAATATTTAGTTAAATTTAGCATTTTATCCTACTATTTTGTATAAATCTTCAAATGCCTCCCATTAATTTTATAAAAAATATTTCTATAATAATAATATATGTAAATTTAAATATTAAAGTTATATATTATGATTCCAGTCAAAAATATTTTTTGGCTCCGCCATGCTATAATCTACGCATTTATTTTGTGAATAAAACACATACAAAACTTCTTGGAACAATGCACATGCAATTTATAAACTGTAGTACTCCAAGAACTTCGATATTCCAAAGAAAAACAAAGTGAAACGCAAATCTCTATGCATAACAATAAAAATGTACATGCATTATATTTTCAGTACCTCTTTAACTACCATGCTGAAAACTTTCCAATATATAAATCACCATCTGAACTTTGAATACTCACTCACTATCGTGTTCGATCTATCCGTCAAAGAGCTTAGATATTTATTTTGCATACAGTATAGTAAAGTGTATAAATTATAATGCCTGTTTGATTATTTGAAGGAAAAAAAAATATCCGTATATGTTCTTAACCACATGGCAAACGGGGAAAGGTAACCACAAGATGATGAAAAGAGAAGAATGAAATCAATTTGGTTATGTTCGAACCGAACTAGAAGTCCATTTGCTAGTTAAGGGCATAACTAAAAGATCTCTCATTGTCCCGACATCGACTTGACTGGCTTCTTCACACTTTCCACTTTCTTTCATTTTTTTGTTCTTACATATTTATTCCTACGCGTTACCCTTAAAATCATTTTGGGTTCCACAAAGAACAGCTGTCAATAGTGAAATATTCTCCTGATGTTATGTCCTTTTCAGTGAAAAAAAATTTAGAACATATACCTTTTTCACTTAAGACTGTTTCAGAGTTTTTAACTCTATTTCTATGTATTTATTGGTCAAAGTCTGTGACAAACAGTTGAACTAGTTTCGAAAAGTTATCAAATATGAACACGTGAATTGGAACAGAGAGAATATTATATTATATATATATCTAAAATAAGAATGGGTAATATATAGACTAAACACAATTATAATGCGATTTTATGGTTGGCTTTAACCCAGTTATTTGATTAAATAGATGTTTCATTATTAAAGAGATCTCCAAATGTTAAAACTTATAAGCATGCTATTTGAGTTAAGCGAAGAGTAAAAGCATATCTACACTATTTGTTTTCTTTAAAAAATTTGGTGGTATACTTTAACTTTTATAATAAATTTTAAATATTCATGAAATAATTATTATTTACAAAAGTAGTACTCCCTCCATTTTTCTTTTTCTAATTTGTATGATGTTTTGAAATCTTCTGTGTAATTTTTTTAAAATAATTTATTAGAATATTAAAAAGTAATGTATGGTTTTTTTATTTGTTCAGAATAATAATGATTAATTACTTTTGATTACTTTTTTATTGTAATCAAATGATTTTAATAAAAAAAAATTAATTTCTTGTCTATACTATAAATCTTATGAAAGAAATCAGAGGGAGTATTAGTTTTGAGGTAAGATTAGAATTTCCGATGTGCGAAGATGAACAAGGAAATTGTGTGAATCATGAAGATAACATTTAGCAAACATAAATAAAGAGTTCATGATCACAAACAGTTAAATGAGATAGAATCGTGGCATACTTTTCGAGTTACTATCAACACTATAGTAAATGTGAAAGGGAATTGGAGTTCGCTGTCAAATAAGTATATAACAAAATACGAAACAGTAAATTAAGCAGTAGAAAGTAGCTGAACGAAGCAGGCCTGAGCCAGCTACACTAGACCACATACACAACACAGAGCTTTCACGTATAAAAATGTCAGCTTTTTTCAATTTTCTTTTAATCATCACTCCCCTTTTGTCTCCCCTTAAATCTTTTTTTTTATTTCTTTCTCTACATAAAATCCTAGTACAAGTATTTATCCTCTACAACCTGTAAAAGAAAGAAAAATAAATAAAAATAACAGTGTAATTGTACAATAAACAAATTTACATAAAAGTTAAAAGGACCACGCGAGGCTTCTAAAGATAAAATCACACGCAAAGATTTTCTTTACAATTATGATAATGATATTGACTCCACTACCGATTAGACTGCATACACGTGTCGCTTAATTTAACTCGTTTTTATAACTATTTTTTTAAAAAAAAATCGGATGGTGAAGTAAAGTTCCGAACATTTGAGAACTGAGATGGCCATTTAAATGATCAGAACTTGTTGACAAAAAAAAGAACTTTAAAAAGAAGTTTTGTTTCTGTTCGTCATGTGAGCACGCCAACGCCATAATATCAAATGCCAGATGTATTAACCCCACCCTTTGATCTTTACTACATGTATGTACTCGTATTTATTAGTTACAAGCACAAAATAGTACTCCATTCCATCCCCCTTTTTTTAATCAGATACTCCAGCTTATTTAGGTTTTACATTTTTATTACATAAAGCAGAAACGATATCCCTAAGAATATCTCTTCAAGAAAGAACCTCGTTTCGAGAATGAAGTGTTCCAGAACAAACTTCGAATTTATTTTTGAAATTGTGTCTAATTTATATTTTCAATTTTCAATTTTAATATAAATTAATTACAGTGCTTAATTTTTATAGATAAATAATACATACACATCAAAAATATGAAACACATTTATAAATAGAAATTATTATATCACAGAAATACATAAAGTAATAATATAAACCCACACTAAATTCATAAAAAGTAAAAATAAAAATTATACACTGTTGTTATTTTTATAGTGTTTTGATATATGATCAATAAACAAATTTTGAAGTAAAAAGAAATGAATCTTTTGTTTTTATCTGAAAATTACGAGATAAAACATTTAAAATAAAATATTTTCATTTATCGCCATTTTAACTTTTATTCTCATGTATTTAAGGTCAACTTCAATGGAACACCAAAACACCAAATTTGGTGTAATTTCATCTCTAATTGGACACCAAATTTGGTGTAATTTCATCTCTAATTGGACACCAAAAATTACACTATCCCACCAAATTTGGTATAGAGTGAATAATATTACACCAAATTTGGTGTAACAATATTCATTACACCAAAAATTTTGTATACATATTATATTATGTCTCATTGAATAGTATAATTCAATAATTATTAGTTACTTCAAATTTGTTTCAATGATTATTATTAATCAGTTCAATTTGTAAATTAACATAAATACATTGTAC
>NW_026617439.1:0-17240 GCF_000801105.2 Raphanus sativus | reverse complement strand
ACACAATCCTATAATATCTTTGAAGTTTGTTTCTATAAAATGATAACAAATCGCATTATAAAGTTCAAATCCCAAAATTTTCAACGCAACACACATAAATAAATTCTTAATCAATCACTAGCCATAAGGTTTCCACTAGAAACATTTTTCATTAGTAAACCAGAATACCGGTTGAATCACATTAGTGCGGCCCAATCGCACATTAGAGCGACGATATCAAATATCAATCATGGAAATAAATCAAACTAGATTTTTAACCCGCACGTTCGTGCGGATATATTTATATTTTTTAAATATATTTTATATTATTAAAAATGTTTTAAATATATAATTTCTATTTTAGTGTTATATATTGTATCTATATCATATTATTGTTTATATTTCTTATTCAGTATTATTAATATATAATGGTTTTTTTTAAAAAATTACTTTGTTATTGATTTTTATTACTTACTAATATATTTTCGAGTTAGGTAAAATAAAATAAAAATATGAAATACTCAAATAGAGAACCCCATTCAAAATTATGTTGTTTTCTTAATTTAAACATTTGCATATAATACATTTTTAAATTTTATTTATTTATATTATAGAAAATAAATATGACTAAAATAATTATATTTACATGTTGTGTTTAAGAAAATATACTTTAACATATCTCATTTAGTATTTTACGGGATTTATTTATTTAAAAATAATATATCCTATTGTTTTAGTAAACTTTATACATAGTAGTATCTATCATACTATTTTATTAAATTTATTATATAGGATATTTGTTTTGGATGTTATGATATTAAGTTCTACTTTTTTTTTAAATTAAGACGTCAAAACATTAGGTTACTTTAAATTTTTACAACATATATAGTTAGTTTTTTTCAGGTACATTTCAAAAAGTTAATCTTTATTATCCATGATTTTGTCTTTTGTAAAATTTGAAATATTATCATTTTGAGTTTGAATATTTATTTTCAAAATAATATATTTTTTCGAGAAAAATTTTGGAAAATTACACAACTATTTGAGTTTGGAATAATACATGAATTTTGAATTTATTTTGGTACTACATTACTGTATTATTTTATAAAATATTTGAATTTTTAGTGATATTTTTAATTCTCTTGTCAACAAATTTTGTTACAATTAAAATAAAATAAATTTATAATTAAAAATTTGATTTTTGTCACTAATATTTTAAATGAATTACTGAATTTCATATTTTACTAATAACATATTTTAAATAGTATATGAACTAAAGGTTATTTAATACTATTATATTTTGTATATAAACATTTTTAAGCAATATATTGCTAATAGTTTCAAAATAAATAAAAAGATAATGTATGGCTGTAAATATAAAATTTTAACTTATGTTAATACATTTATTTTAAATAAAAGTATTATATAGTTTTTGAAGTTTAATCCATTATAATGATGATCAATAATTTATTTAAGTTAAAAAATAAATATTTTTTTTTTAATTTACCTATTTAATATATTTTAATATTTAATTCATATAGTACTTTATTTTTATATAATACGGAATATATCATAGAATCTATAAAAAAGTTAGTATAAAGAATTTTTTTATTTTCTTTTTATAATAAGTTTTAGTTAAATTTACTTATAATAATATTATATTACTAATTTCGAAAATATATTAATGTGTTATTTATAAAAAAATATTTAAATTTTAAACTAAGATTTTGTTAGATTCTTCTCAACAGATTTTATTATAATTAAAAAAATCAAATTTATAGTTGGTTTATTGTTAATATATTTATAGTTGGTTTATTGTTAATACAAATAATCAAATATGTCATATTGACTAATTCTTTAAGTGGTTCTACTATGACTTGTTAATAGTAGATAAAAATAGAACCCTAAAATAATCTCTTCTATTAATTCTTCAACATGTCCAATTGATAGTAAGTTATGTCCAATTTAAATATAACTACATCGATGAGTTAATGAAATCACCAATTAAATTCCCTAATAATCAGCAACTGCTTTTTGTAACTGCATCATCAATTATATATTACACACTTCCACGAGAATATAACTTCTCCAGTTACCAATAACTAAAATTAATTAAAAATACCAATAACAAAATTAATTAAAGATGCTAATAATTTCCTAAGATAAAATCTACTAGCATAATCATCTTCGATTTCTTACCTAATCAATATTTGACCATGTTTAATTATTTTTTGAGTACTCCCTCCGTTTTCTTTTATAAGTCGTTTTAGAAAAAAAAAATTTGTTCCAAATTATATGACGTTTTCGGTTTTCTATGTAAAATTTATTAATAGTTAATGTTGTATGACCAATGATAATATATCTTCTATTTTTTTATTGGTTGATTTGTGGTTATGTAAATAATTAATGATGTTTTTGTCTAGAAAATATAAGAAATTTATGTTTTTTTAATCTATGTGTAAGATCCTAAAACGACTTATAAAAAAAACGGAGAGAATATTTATTTAACAAATAAAAATTCTCCAAAAATCAAACCTATTATTCTAAACTATCGGTTTTGGGTCAGTCTGATATGACTTTTTTGGTTTTCTTTGATGATGTTACTTCTTATATATAGATGAGCCCCGTCAGACCAAAAAAGTCATTACATAAGAAAACAAAAGTTTCATATATATAGCTTATAAACGTTGGTTAATATCTAATTGCATATATAATATATATTGCATCATTATCGTCAGTTAATAATATTTGAATCAACAAATTTAAATACTGCATCTAAATTTCCTAGAAGATAACATCTAAATATATAATGTAACCATCTTCTATTTGGTTATTTGATTATTATTTGATTAATAAGCAAAATTGAAACTGAACATTGTTTTTTTTTTTAAAGTCTATTTACGATTAAAGTACAAATTAATGTTAATGCGTGAAATGGATATAACACAAATGTACAGTTCTACAATATCATTATTTCAATACAATTATCAAAATTCTTCGTAATAATTTTTTTAAAAAAGATATTATATACAATATAATTACAAATAAAAACACATCTATAATATTAAAAGAGAAGCAGTTTTGAAAAGTCGACTTATACAAATTGTTTTGGACCCTTTCATTTTAAAATTTTTTGGTCTTACCTTATATTTCTCTAACAATAAATTATAAAGAGATAAATCTTATTTTTGGTATTACCTTATTTCTCTAACAATATTTTTTTGGTCTTATCATGTCTCTATTTATTTTAGTAGATTTTATTTCTACAATTAACCCACCCACATATATGATCATATATAAGTAAAAAGTCTTTAACGATAAAGTTAAAAGCTATAGATCTTTGTTATATGTCTTATTATTTTCTATATTTTATTGTTGTCATAACTATATTGTTTTCAACTTCAGTGTAACGTGGTTTGCCAGTCCACAGAATCATGATTCCAAAAAAAAAATGAAGATTGGGCATGTATATATTTTTAGTCGATTCTGATTTGGAAGCAAGTAATTATTAGTTAGAAGCATAGTCTGTATTTTCCATTGCCAGTGAAACAAGTATAATTTCAACGAGAAGAAGAGATTGACTAGGTAATAATCATGAAAATAAACAAATACTGTCATATCAATAAGTTTTTAATATTTTTATTTGGATGACATAATAAAAATTCCATAAAAGTTTAAGGAATCACAATTTTATGTAATATTAAAACCTATATCAGAAATTTAATCAAAAATTTGTGTTTTTATCAGATCAATGATATTAAATCGCGGGTTAATAACGAGTTTTTGGGTTTTTACTAGATTCTGTCAAATTTTCAATGTTCAATCTACTTTATTAAAAAGGAAGGAGTTTTGATAAATCTACCTATAAAAGTTGTTTTGAAGTTTTCTTTTTTTGGTTTTACACTCTATATTATAAATATGCTAAGCCATCCAACGATTAGTTCCTATATTTATGCATTTCATCATTTATTATCTTTACATTTATTTTATCGCCACACTATTTCAAAATCTATTACCCATATTTTTTTTTTACCTAAAGGTCAAAATTAAATGCTTCCAAACTACACTATTACCATACATGCATACACACATTTCATCGTAGTGATCTCAGGCTGTCAGCGTTTGTTTTGACATCCTTTTACTGGGAAATCAAGATTCATCAAAGACAATAAAGTGTCATCATTCTCACGCAGAAAGAGAAGAAATGGAATACATGTGTGTAGTTTTAGTTGATGCTGCTTAGATTTTCCTTTTACTGGACTTTAGATTGTATTTTAGTTTGTATATATGTATATCTGGCCTATTTAGGATTTAAATATTAATATTAATATGAACGACAAAAAGAAACACTAATAGCTTTTACAATATTATCGATGTATTGATACTGTAGTTGTTACAAAACTATATAATACATTTTATATCAAGCATAATACTATATAATATGGAAATTCTTAGCTTTTTTATTTAGATTATATCTCAACATCCAGTAATACTGCAGACGGTTTATGTACGTGTTTTTTTATTTGAAAACATATGTTACCGAAATTATCATACAAAAAAAAACTAAATTAAGTTAAAACATTTTATTTAGTTTAAAATAGTATACCCGCCGCTGATACTGAAAGTATATTATAAAACTACATAAATAAAATTTCAAATATTAATTTTTAAAAATTAATTCTTCAAATATCTATACAAACAATCTAATAAAATTTGAAAATTGATTCATTTTCTTTCAAATATGTATGTAAACAAACTATATCTATACTATGAAAAAAGAAATCATTACCAAAAAATCTACTTAAAAAAGTTGTTGGACCATTTCACTAACTAATTATTATTGGTCCAACTATTTTAAAATACAGAAATTTAAAAATAATAGTTTAAAATTTAAATCATGTATAAATTTTTTTATTATAAATATACTTTTATAATAATTAAATTAAATATTGATTGTAAAAATATGTATATAACCCGCAGACAGCAAAATTAAGCGGAGTGGATGCGGGTACAAAATTATTTGTTTGCGGGTTGTGCGGGTCATATTTTTTAACAAAAACAAACTGAAAATCCGTGGATTGGCGGGTCGGTGGAGCGGGTTCGATCCGCAACCCAGCCTTTACTGTGTATATACCGGATTATTTTTTAAATTGCTATTATTTAATAAAAATATTTTGATTAAAATTTATACACAAATATGATTACAAAAAATACAAATATAATCAGAAAGAAAAAACAAATATCAAAATTAAATTTTAAACAAAAATATACCCGCCCTTTTAAGGGCGGGTCAAAATCTAGTAAAGTGCTTAAAATGCTGACAAAAAAGTTTCTAAAAGAGGAAGGGATGAAAAAAAAAACGTTCATCTTCGTCTTCAAATCTTTGTTCCTTCGAGTTGGAGAAATGTTTGCTTTGATAAGAGGATGCATTCTTTTGATTTTACAGAGCAAATGCTCTGTTCACATTTTCTGTCACGATCTTAACAGGATAGTTCTGGAGAAACCTTTTGAACTAATGGGTTGTGACTTGGTGTGGTAGTTCAGATATATATTGAATATCAATTGGTTTCAGAAGCACCCTATGGGAATGAAGAGGTAAAGGTTCCATGGTTTTTACTCCTCCTTCTGTTTGGTCTCATTCTTGAGTTTCATGCCGCCATGCACGGGGAGGTTGATGCTGCTCTTTCTTTGAACATGAGAGTAAGATGTTAAAGTTTTACATTAGTTGGTCAGCTTATGCGCAAACACTGTAGTTTTTATCTTCTTGATCAGGCTGCCCCTTTATCGGTTGCATGTATTCTAAATGCTTAGTATTTTTACGTGTTTTCAGATCAGCTTGACACTGAACATAAAAGCAGACTTGCAGTCACTATTTACTTGGAAGACAAAGCAGGTATAGCATCTGAGATCTTCCTAATCTCAAACTGTCTTTTTTATATGATCTTCCTAATCAATCACATTGCATCATATAGGAAAGAAGAGCGTTATGTTTCAGGATTTGAGTTAAGACTTGAGACGGACCCCTTTAATATTTTGGAACGAAATAAGAGCTTTTGAGCCAATAACTTGTTTTGGCCCATTAATCTAGCACAGAGAGGCGAGACATTAATGAAAGTCTCGGACTTTGTAGATTCAGCAAATGAAACTCATTGTGATATGTCTTCTTAGAGCCAGTGCTAGTAGCTAAATGCGTATGGGATTTGTTTGTCGTTTCAACTCTATTCGAACCTGTTCTACTTTAGACACGGTTTGTAAAAACCAAACCAAACCGGAAAACTGAATTAAAAACTTTCTTCAAGAGAATTCTCATTAAGCCAAATTCATATATATTTTCAAACCGGGATCCAGTTGTTTTCTTCACAATATTTATCTTTTTAGTTTATTAATAAACAAGCTGATCGTGCCTGGCTTCAGACATCAAATCTACATCTCTTTTTCTCTGTAGTTCTAGGTACATGCTGTCTCTATCTCTCTCTCTGTCTGTCTATCGACTATTCGAATGTCTGCCATATGTTTTGTTTGATTTGAGGTTTTTCTTGTTCAAGTGTTATTTCGTGAGTAGGGAAAATTGAACGAGTTTTGACTTTCATTTTCCTCTGTTCGATCTGAGCAGCTTTGATGCGATTTCACATGTACCCCTTTTTGTTTATAAAACTCTAAAGTTTCAGTCTTTACTTTGATTCAGATCCCAATTATGCAAATTTCCCTTTTGATCTGATTCACTTTTTTTTTTTTTTTTGTTAACATCTGTTCCTGAGCTGCTAGAATCTGAATTCTAGACTCTTTTGTTGTTGGTGAATCTGTCTTTATGCCCCTTTGCATTCTGTTTATGTAAATCAGTTCAGAATTATTATTATTATTATTTTTTTGTTTGGATTCAGAAGAAATGGAGGTGAAATCGAGAGCTCCGGGAAAGATCATACTCGCAGGGGAACATGCTGTTGTCCATGGATCCACGGCAGTAGCAGCCGCCATTGATCTCTACACTTACGTCACTCTACGCCTTCCTCTTCGATCAGGTTCCTTTTCTTACATATACACTGGAATTGCTTTCTTCTTCTTTTTTTTTTTTGGTTCTGGTTGTTCCTGTACTGAATTCACAGTGTACCAAACTAGAGATTGATTAGTTGAAGATCCAAGTTTTTTCTTTGCAATGTAGTAGCGTCTCTTGGCTATGGTTGTCCATGTTCCAAGTAGAGGTAGTATCAATGGGATTGAGTTTGTGTTAAGGGTTATTCATTCTAGGCGTGCGTGCGTTGCTTGCTGGACTTGAATTGACTTGACATTAGTACCTGATGGTTTCAGATCAAATATAGAACAAGTAATATTTGATGCTTTTTTTTTCCCAAATGTAGAAACAAATCTGAAAGCATTTATTTTTACATTTTCCTTCTTCTGACAGCTGCTGAGAACAATGATAGGCTTACACTTCAGCTCAAGGACCTGTCCTTGGAATTTTCCTGGTCCATAGCCAGACTCAAAGAAGTGATTCCTTCTGATTCAAGCACTTCTACACCAGCTTCATGTTCAGGCGAGATTCTTAAATCAATTGCCGTTTTGGTTGAAGAGCAAAATATTCCAGAAGAAAAAATCTGGCTGTCCGCTGGGATCTCCACCTTCCTCTGGTTATACACCAGTATCCTTGGGTAAAGAAAACACTCAATACAATTTGAACTCGAAGAGATTTTCCAGAGTCCTTGACTCTTCTTGTTGTGTTTTTTTTTAGATTTAGTCCAGCTACAGTCATCATTACAACGGAGCTTCCATACGGATCTGGCCTTGGTTCATCAGCAGCTTTCTGTGTAGCTCTAACAGCTGCTCTCATCGCATCTTCTATCTCAGACAAAACTCGTGGTGAAGGTTGGACTTGTCTAGATGAAACCAATCTCGAGTTGCTGAATAAATGGGCGTTTGAAGGCGAAAAGATCATCCACGGGAAGCCTTCCGGGATAGATAACACCGTCAGTGCATACGGTTAGTCTTAATGACTGTAAAACATCCAAATTCTATACGTTAGGAGGGAAACCATATCTGTTTTGCTGTTTCTTTTGCAGGCAACATGATCAAGTTCTGCTCAGGGGAGATAACTCGGTTACAGTCAAACATGCCTCTGAGAATGCTAATCACCAACACTAAAGTGGGACGGAACACCAAAGCTCTGGTCTCTGGGGTTTCAGAGAGAACAGTCAGACACCCAGATGCTATGAAGTCTGTGTTCAGTGCCGTGGACTCTATAAGTAAAGAGCTAGCTTCGATCATCCAATCTAAAGAGGAGATCCCGGTTACTGAGAAAGAAGAGAGTATAAAAGAACTCATGGAGGTTAACCAAGGCTTGCTGCAGTCAATGGGGTCAGCCACAGCTCGATTGATACCGTGATCCGAACCACGCTCAAGCACAATCTTACCTCAAAACTGACTGGAGCTGGAGGTGGCGGCTGTGTCCTTACTCTGTTACCAACAGGTTATCCTTTTTTCAGAAATGTTCAATCATTCTTGAAATCTTTGATTTTTGTTTTGTCCCTTGACAGTCCCTCCGTGGTAATCTAAATGGTTTCAGGGACGGTGGTGGACAAAGTGGTTGAGGAGCTTGAGTCCAGCGGTTTTCAGTGCTTCACTGCATCAATTGGTGGTAACGGAGCTGAGATTTGCTTTTGATCAGATGCTGTATGGTTTAAACAAAGTCATATTTGGCCTCTCACTATATATTAGAAGAAGGCTGCAGTTACAAAATATAAGGAGTCCATTTTTTAACTTATGTATTGAATGTAAAAAATGCTTTTTACCATGTGAAATCTCTTTTTTTTTTTTTTGTTGTAGACATGAATGCATTATAAAGGACATGTTTGGAAGTTGCACTTTCTTGCATACAAGGTTACAATCAACTCTCCTCAGCCAATTTGAATGTTGTCCAGCTTCATCATATCATAGATGTGAGAAGCTGGCCTCTGGACATGCTCATGCATTCTAAGTAGCAATCTGTATAAAGACAAGCTTGCAAGACCAAGACGATGTAAATCTCTAACATATGTGTTTGCTTCTTTGATCATCTCCTCCTTCTCAAAGTACTCAGCAATAGCCATGACAATTCTTTGAGTCGGTCTCCAATGGCATCCCTTCATTAGTTCAAATGCTTTGTGCATAGCATCTATAGCTTTCTCCATACTCTGACATTTCACCCATCCCTCCATCAAAATCTCCCAAGTCTTGTAGTTTGGCTTACCTCCTCTCTCCAACACACGGTTGTGCAGAGACTCGGCTTCCCGGATCAGTCCATTACGCACATAACCACCCAAGAGAACATTGGAGACTCTAACATCATAGTTACAGCAATTCTCCTCCCACTCCTCGAAGACCCTCTCAGCCTCCGCAAGATCGCCAAGTTTCACCAAAGATGACAACACACATATGTAGTTCGCACAAGTCATCCTCCCAGAAACAGACTTGGAACCTTCCCACAGACGAACAACTCCTTTCTTATCTCCTAAAGAAGCATAAAGCGTGATGAGGAAGAAGTATCCAAGCCTATTGCTCCTGTTCAACTTCTTCTCCGCACTCTCAAGCACCAACTTAGCCTTATCAACAAAACCAAACTTAACATAGACACTCCCTAGCGTACACAACGAGCTCCACCCAACTTCAACGCTCTTGTCACCAACCATCTCCCCATAAACACTCTCCACACCTCCAACACCACCCGATGCTTCGCAGCCGCACGCGTTCATCCAGAGATTGTAAGAGAGAACGTTCCTCGGTATTTTGTTCCTCTTCATCAACGCAATCACCATCGCTACTTTCTCGTACTGACGAGTCGCTTCGTAAAGCTTCATCATCTCGTTGAACGGGTGTGGAGTTACAAGAAACCCCAGCTCGTTCAGCTTCTCCATGAGAGCTTCCGCTTCCTTAACCAATCTACCTTTAACGTAGCCACGAAGGAGAGGAAGGTAAGCTGCTTTCAGCGAAACAGAGCTGCTTCGAAGCTGCTCGAAGTATTCCTCAGCTCGTTTCAAGCCATGGTTTTTAATGATCAGTTCCAGCTTAAGAGCAGTGTCTTCTGCACTAAAGTGAACATCTTTTCGAGTCTCCATCCACTCCATCATCTGATACACAACGTTTAAAAAAAAAAAGAAGCTAAACTTGATTGTTTCTCTCTGTTTAATAATAATAAAGCTAGAGACTTTGGAAAACCTGGAGTGCGAGATCGTGACGGTTTGATCTGATTAGGCGCTTGGAGATGAACCGGAGCTCCGATAGCGTGACGGGGTGACCCGAGTCGACGCGTTGCTGAAGCAGAGAGGGGACACTGAGTCGTGGACCGTTCTTTCTCAGTATCTCCTCCAGTGTATCCGTGGAAGCGACTGAAGACAGGAGCCTCGTGGTGGAGAAACTCGACTTCGCAACCAAGCGAATCCTGCTGTACATTGTGGTTGGATGTTGCAGATGTGAGGAAGGAGAATAAACTCAGGTGATGGAAAGAAGAGGGGGGGGGGGGTTCTAGATAAATCTGAAAGTTGTGGGGGGGTATTTATGTGTGTGTTTATGATAAACTGTTAGTTTATGCTGAAGTGAAGATAGTTCACAGAAGGGGTTTATGTGATTAAACTGAAAGTATTGGGGCCTATATGTAATTTATAAAGAAATCGGGGGTCTTTCGGCGGGTTTATCATCATCATCATCATCATTAACAAAGAAGATCGATTTACAACGAACACCAAAACCCTAAACAGAGTGTCTATCGTTGCAAATCGATGCCGCTAATAATCCATTCTTCTCCGTCTCCGTAGCTATGAGACTATGAGTACGTTGCTCTTCGATTTGTGGTGATACGTTGTTTCTTCCATTGAGCTGATTTCATTTAAGGAGAGAAGAGCACGGACACTGTTGGATATCAAATCTAATTTCCAGAAGAGATAGGGGAACGATCCGGAGATCCTTTAGTCGCACCATTTCTCTCCTTGAGTTTGATTTGCTAACAACATTTCTGGCGTTTCACTTCAATTTGTAAGTAGATATTGTTTCAAAGGAGTTCAACAAGCAAGTGGCTAAGCTCAAAATATTTGGATTATGATTCTAAATAAGTTAACACTAAACCTTGTTTTTGATCCAAATGATTTCAGTGAAGTGTTTATTTCCTTTTTTTGGTTGTAGTCTGGTGGTGAGGCGAGTGAGCTGAATCATCAAATAGAGAAGAGCTAATTTTGGGACAACATTCTTGAAAAAAGCGAGGGTTCACAGGATTGCAACCTCCTTTTCTCACGAGGAAGGAAGTCATGGCCAAGTGTGCACAGTTTGATGATGAAGAACTCTACAAGGTCTTTAAACGTTACAAAATATATTTTCTTTCATTAATGTTGTTAGATTCGTCTTGAATTTTGCATTCTGAGAGTATTTCTTTGTTTTATTCAGGTGATTGGTGAAGGAGATGACATATAACTTATTGCATATCATATGGATGAGTGGATCCATCCCAGCGAGCAAATTGCATCACCGGTCCTAGTGAGAATGACTCATGGGCAATGCTCGATGAGATGATGAAGAACTCGCCAGATTTTTACCAAGCGGTACTTCTGATTTTTAGCCTATTGTATATTTGTATGATGATTCCTTTGCAGCCAAAACTTCCTTACGTATCGTGTTGATTGTCTCCGGAGCATTGAATGATGCAGCTGCAAAGAAGTATGATTTGGAAGGTTGGTTTCCAGCGTCGTGTCCTGTTCCAACTGTACAGAGTACCAAGCTCGAAGACTTGAGATCAGATACGGTCAGAAACAAGGTTAACCTCTCTCTCAGTTGGTTTCATTCTATTAGCAGAGATATTCAGTCTTGTGTATTTACTTCTTAAGTGATTTGTTCATGCAGAACAATGAGCAGACGAAGCAGTATGTGCATATGCTGACTTCAACTCTTACAGCTACTGAGTTTCGGCATTCTCAAGAACTACCAGCGAGACTGACGTTTTTGCCCTTCAAGACTAAACCCTTTGTTACCGAGACCAAGGGCAAAAAGTCTTAATTAAATGGTAAAATACACCCTCACTTTCACTAATAAAATACTTAAATCTTTCAGTCAACACCTAATCCGTCCTTGTTAATTGTTATCATGCTTATGTGAGCTCATATCAATTCACATATCATAGAAAAAGACTTTCAGTATAAGTCAATGGTAAAATATAAACCACCAGTTTCACTAATAAATACTTAAATACAGCAACACTTTCAATAATTTTTCATGTGCGAGCTCACGCCAATTCACATATTATAGAAAAAGACTTTTATAAGTAAATGATAAAATATACACCACCGCTTTCACTGATAAATACTTAAATTTTACCTTTTCATTTTGATTTTTGTTGCAGTTTCAGATGGCGAGATACTCAGCTCGCACCGTTGATTTAGCTAAATCTATACGAATCGTTGTGATTGGTGACAAGGGCACTGGAAAATCCAGCTTGATTACCGCTACAGCAACCAATTCTTTCCCTGACAATGTCCCTCCTGTTCTCCCTGATACCAAGCTGCCTTTACAGTTCTTCCCTGATGGTATACCCATCACCCTTGTTGACACTTCCTCAAGGTATCTTCATCTCTTTATATTTGTTTCCTCATGAAGAAGAGCATTGTTGTTGGGACAACATAAACACTTTGCCACCTGTTTAGTTACTGTTTGAAAAGAAAGGCTTATGTGGTATTCATACCTGGACAGCTTTGTTGATGTGCTATAAAGTATCTTTTAATTATTTCATATCTTGGGTTCAGGCCGGAAGATAGGGGCATGGTTGCCGAGGAATTGAAGCACGCAGATGCAGTGGTTTTGACACATGCCGTTGACCGACCTGAGACTCTCGAAGGTCTGAGTACATACTGGCTTCCAGAGCTTCGGCGGTTAGAGGTTTGATTTTCCTCTTTGTTTACATTTTTGGTCATGTCAATCTTGCTGTTGTAGTAGGTCTATAATTTCTCTCCTGGTGGGTCATATCACTGTTCTTGTGGTGAATTGTGTAAACGATTTGCTGTTACCTTATCAAGATTGCCTTGTGACCTTTTCTTTAACAGGTAAATGTTCCTGTAATAGTAGCAGGCTGTAAGCTTGACCTCGACAAGAACCAGGTCAGCCTCGAACAAGTGATGTCACCTATAATGCTACAATTTCCGGAGATTGAGACTTGTATCGGATGTTCTGCCCTGAAGCAAATCCAGGTATCATGAATTCTGTTATTCCTCTTCGGATTTATTATACATCTTAGCTCAAGCGTGGCACACAAGTTGGTTCGACTTTCAAGGTAGCTAAGGATTGTAATTGCCTTACGAGATTGGAATTGTTAAATTATATTTCAGACCTGAACTATCATCCTTATAAAATAAACTTTCCTGTAGGCACAAGAAGTTTTCTATTATGCACAAAAAGCTGTCCTACACCCAACAGCACCTCTGTTTGATCAAGAAACCCAGACATTGAAGCCACGGTGTGTAAGGGCCTTGAAGCGTATCTTTATACTCTGTGACCATGATAAAGATGGTGCTCTTAGCGAGGCTGAGTTAAACGCATTTCAGGTTTTATCTCCTCTTCTTGTGTTTCATCATTTCTTGTGTTATGTCTGTTTCATCATCGATATGGCTCTAGCCTATCCTTTAGACTTTTCAAAAAAAAATAAAAATAATTCTCTCATCCAAATGAGGCACCTAACAGTTGTCTCAAATAGGTCAAGTGCTTTGATGCACCATTGCAGCCTAATGAAATCGAAGGTATTAAGAGGGTTGTGCAAGAAAGGTTACCAGAAGGTGTGAATGAAACAGGAATGACAGTGACTGGCTTCCTGTTTTTACATGCACTCTTTATTGAGAAAGGGAGGCTCGAGACAACTTGGACTGTACTTAGGAAGTTTGGGTATAACAATGATGTAAGACTGGCTGATGAATGGCTTCCACCTTCATTATTCAAGAGAGCACCTGATCAGGTAAATTGCAGAAACAGAATCATCAATCATCTATAACTGGATGAGCTGTATATCGAATTTTTTGTTTGAAATTTTTATTATTATCAGAAATAAGAAATCGGATGCTCACCAAGTTACATTAACATGCCTTCCTTGTCATGTGCAGCTAATGGTAGTGTTGTTTTGTTTTTGTAGACTGTTGAGTTGACAGATGTAGCAATCGAATTCCTGAAAGGAATGTATATGTTGTTTGATACCAATGGGGTAAGTCTCCTTTTTTTTTAATTAATGGCTTAGGCTGCAGTTTTTATATTTGTCTCTTAATGAATTTTCACTTTGCAGGATAATAATCTGAGACCTCAAGAGATCGAGGATTTATTTTCCACTGCACCTGAGAGGTATTTTCTCCACCTTCAGAAAGCAAAGAACGCGTAATTTAGATTACATTAAAACGCGAAATTATGAATTGCAGTCCTTGGAATGAAGTTCCATATGCGGATGCGGCAGAGAAAACTGCGCGTGGAGGACTTTCCCTTGACGCTTTCCTGTCACTGGTAATCAATAGTCTTACAAATGCTCAACAACTTAAGGAACATTTTGTATGCATGCACAATTGCAAATACATATACTCGTACTTCTTCGTTTTTTTTCCTAATCTTCCAATTACATCCTTGCAGTGGTCACTGATGACATTATTAGAACCTGCTCGGAGTGTGGAACATTTGATTTGCATTGGATTCCAGGGCAAACCATCTTCTGCCATCCGTATTACTAGGAGAAGGCTTTTAGATCTCAAAAAGAAACGATGTGAAAGAAAAGTTTTCCAGTGCTTTGTTTTTGGACCCAACAGCGCTGGAAAATCTGCTTTACTGAATTGCTTCCTTGGAAGGTTTGTCATATTAGCTCTTTCCAAAAATTGTTGCATTTCCAAAATACAAACAGGAAAGAGTATAGTCCGGCCCATGTTTTTATACGTGGAGACGTTCGCATACTGGTAGAGCGCAAAATTGTCCTCTCCATGTGGTTGACATTCATGTCTCATCATTATCTAGGTCATATGCTGATAACCCGGGATCAACCACTGACGAGCGGTATGCAGTGAATATGGTCGATGTACCTGGGGTGAGTTGTGGAACACTTATGCAATTTGTCTCATTATGTGTGTGTTTGTGTGCGAATAAAGATACTGAATAAAGAATGGCAAGTGTTAGTTTGTGGACTTTGAGACGGGAGCTAGCTAGATATCCTAGATGAGTTGATACTATGGGCACATATGCATGTTGGGCGTTTTGAACAGAACTGTTCAGACTTGCTAGTTTTTTTGGCATCTTTTGAGGCTGTTTCTTTTCTCTACGTTTCTCTATGTAATATGTTCATTAATATGATGATTGCAAATCTCTGGGTGTAGAGTGCAAAGAAAACTCTTGTGATGAGGGAAATTCCTGAAGGTGGGGCTCAAGGTCTATTCTCATCCAAGGAGTCTTTGGCTGCATGTGACATAGCTGTTTTCGTGTATGACAGGTATATATTTTCCTTCTTTGGTTGGTTTAAATATGCTTCAAGTAGATGATGCCTTATCATTTTCTTATTGTGGGTTGTGTGAAACAAATGTCTGACGGTACCTTGAGGAGGCTTTGAGTTGCTGTTTGCATTGTTTATTTCCTGCAGTTCTGATGAGTCGTCATGGAAGCGAGCGACTGAGTTGCTTGTAGAACTTGCAAATCACGGTGAGGCCACTGGATATGAGGTACCTTGCCTTATGGTTTCAGCGAAATACGATATTGTATCATCCCAGATTTCCAGACAAGCATCCACTAAGGTAAGGGTTCTTGTTGATCTCTGAGTCAAATGAAAACAGCTTGAGTAAACCTGTAAAGCACCTTACAACACGGATCTTTTTGCAGGTGACACAAGATATGTGGATAGACCCTCCGGTATCCATCAGCTCGAAACTGGGGGATCTCAACAACTTATTCCGCAAAGTTATAACTGCAGCGCAACATCCTCATCTGAGTATTCCAGAGACCGAAGCAGGAAAAATCCGCAAACATCATTACAACAGGCTTTTCAACCGCTCTCTTATGGTTGTTTCAAGTACGTTTCCATCCGTAGTCTTTTAATCTTTGACACAAATTTTCTCACAGACTAACAAACCCGTAACCAAAAAAAGCTTCATACTCATGCTTGGTGAAATTATTTTTCAATTTGTATGACAGTCGTAGCTGCTGTTTTGGCTGTTGTGCTTGCTGCATACTTTGCGTATGTCTCAAGAGAGAGCGCTTCTGACTGAGAATGAAGAACCCAGTGTTGCAAGGTGCCAACGCTAAACGAAAATAGCAAGTCTCTTGTTATGATCTTATATTAGTAGAGCATTCTTGTTCCTACAACAATGTATTTGTAACAAATCCTTTTGTGTGTACCAGTGAGTTACAATTTTCTTGCAACTGAATTTACCTCAAAGTCTCTTGCTTGCATCTAAATACTAGTGTTTAAGTTTTGGTGCTCACAGCAGAGGCAACTTTGGTTCCTACAACCTACCTTTTGTGGGAGTTTTTTTTCTTATTGCTAGAACGAGAAACCATGCATGTGGTTACCGTGATTTTCTCCTTGACCCGAGGGTCAATGTTTTTGCAATCCATAGGGAATGCATTTCGATAAGAGTCTTTAAGATATGAGCCTGCAAGCCTTTGATGACCCTGGAAATCGTTTTCTTGATTCTTTCTCAAGGCTTCTTCGCTTCACTGTCCTTCAAGTGATCTGCTGCTTGAATCACAACCTTGCACCTACAAAACACAATGAATGCAAGTAGATCAATATCCACCAAAAGAGCCTGGATCAATATTTGTTTCTGTTTTGTTGGTTTTATATTCTATATATTTTTGTTAAGTTTAAGTCGGTTGTTTATGAGTCACTGAATTGTGATGCTTTTACAAAATATTCAACTTTAATGTAATATTTGTTTTTTTTTTAATTTTTAATTTGATTTTATAGTTAATTAGTTTCTTGTTGTTTTAGTTATCAGTTTCGGTTTTTTTTTTTAATTTTAGTCTATTATTGAGGTTTAGAAATTAAAAAAAATGCACAAAATCACTTACAAAATTTATAAACTAACAAATTTTCAAAATTATAAAAGAAGTTGTCTAAGATCATTCTAAAATTCTATTATTTAAAATATGACAATTCATTAAAAACAATCGACTGAAGTGAATATTGATCATTTTAATCAAAATTGTTGATCTAAATCATTCTTGAAAAAACACACACATAAAAGTAATTTTAAGTAAAATATTTTATTCTATTCATTTTTATTTATATAAGATAAATTCTTTTT
>NW_026617438.1:0-17253 GCF_000801105.2 Raphanus sativus | reverse complement strand
TTTTTAAAACTAAAGTGAAGAGTATAAACTTCAGTATATAGAGCATTTACCGAAAACTCAATTATTAACCCACGGATTTTGGAAAAATTTCAAAAATTTGAAAATCTTGTTTTAGTGTATAGTTTTCATCGAGTACTAACATAAGATGATGGTAAAATGGTATAGAACCCTCTATTGTCTCCGTTTCTCGGATAATGAAGATTTTATAATGCTAATTCCATTAATCTATGCAGTATATGAATTTTAGTAAAATAAATATTAAAAAATTAGAATGATTCCTATATACCATGAAAGATAGTTTAGAATACATTAATTCAAATGTAGAATGTGGTTTGAAAATTTAAATAAAGTGAAGAGTATAAACTGCAGTATATATGCTTATCGAAAACTCATTATTTTAGAAGGGTGTTAACCCACAGATTTTGGAAAATTTTTAAAAATATGAAAATCTGGTTTTGGTGTATAGTTCATCGAGTATTAACATAAGATGATGTTCAAAGATTTTAGAACCTCTATTATCTTTGTTTCTCTCGATAATGAAGATTTTATAATGCTAATTCCACTAATCTAGGAAGTGTATTAAATTTTAGTAAACAAATATTAAAAAAACTAGAATGATTCCTATATACCATGAAAGATAGTTTAGAATACATTAATTCAAATGTAAAGATGTGGTTTTGAAATTTTAAATTAAGTGAAGAGTATAAACTTTAGTATATAGAGCATTTACCGAAACTCATTAGTTTTTAGAATGGGTTAACCCACTGATTTTGGAAAAAATTTCAAAATTTGAAAATCTGGTTTAGTGTATAGTTTCATCGAGCACTAACATAAGATGATGGTGAAAGAGTTTAGAACCACTGTTGTCTGTTGTCCCCGTTTTCTAGATAATGAACATTTTATAATGCTAATTCCACTTAATCTAGGCAGTATATGAAATTTTAGTAAACTAAATATTAAAAATTAGAATGATTCTATATACCATGAAGGATAGTTTAGAATACATTAATTCAAATGTAGAATGTGGTTTGAAAATTTTAAACTAACGTGAAGAGTATAAACTTTAGTATATAGAGAATTTACCGAAAACTCATTTTTTTAGAAGGGGTTTTAACTAACCGATTTTTGGAAAAAAATTTTAAAATATGAAAATCTGTTTTGGTGTATAGTTTCATTGACCACTAACATAAGATGATGGTCAAAGAGGTTAAGAACTTATGTTGTCTCGTTTCTCTAGATAATGAAGATTTTATAATGCTAATTCCTTAATCTAGGCAGTATATGAAAGTTTAGTAAACTAAATATTAAAAAATTAGAATGATTCATATATGCCATGGAAGATAGTTTAGAATACATTAATTCAAATCTAAATGTGGTTTGAAATTTTTAAACTAAAGTGAAGAGTATAAACTTTAGTATCTAGAGCATTTACCGAAACTCATTAGTTTAGAATGGGTAACCCACTGATTTTTGAAAATTTCAAAAATATGAAAATATGGGTTTTAGTGTATAGTTTCATCAAGACTAACATAAGATGATTGTCAAAGAGTTTAGAACATATGTTGTCTCCGTTTCTCTAGATAATGAAGATTTTATAATGCTAATTCCACTAATCTAGGCAGTATATGAAATTTTAGTAAACTAAATATTAAAAATTAGAATGATTCTTATTTACCATGAAAGATAGTTTAGAATATATTAATTCAAATGTAGAATGTGGTTTGAAATTTTTTAAACAAAAGTTAAAGAGTACAAAACTTAGTATATAGAGATTTACCGAAAACTCATTATTTAGAAGGGGTTGTTAACCCACGGATTTTGGAAAATTTTTAAAATATGAAAATCTGGTTTTCATGTATAGTTTCATTGAGCACTAACATAAGATGATGGTCAAAGAGTTTAGAACCTTTGTTGTCTCTGTTTCTCTAGATAATGAAGATTTTATAATGTTAATTCCACTAATCTAGGCAGTATATGATATTTTACTAAACTAAATATTAAAAAATTAGAATGATTCCTTTATACCATGAAAGATAGTTTAGAATACATTAATTCAAATGTAGAATGTGGTTTTGAAATTTTTAAACTAAAGTGAAGAGTATAAACTTTAGTATATAGAGCATTTACCGAAAACTCATTATTTTAGAGGGTGTTAACCAACGGATTTTGGAAATTTTTTTCAAATATGAAAATCTGGTTTTGTTGTATAGTTTAATCGAGTACTAACATAAGATGATAGTCAAAGAGTTTAGAACCTATGTTATCTTCGTTTCTCTAGAAAATGGAAGATTTTATAATCCTAATTCCACTAATCTAGTCAGTATAGGAATTTTACCAAAAACTAAATATTAACAAATTAGAATAATTCATATATACCATAAATTAATAGTTTAGAATATATTAATTCAAATGTCGAATGTCTTTTGAAATTTTTTTAAACAAAAGTAAAGAGTATAAACTTCAGTATATAGGCATTTACCCAAAACTCATTATTTTAGAAGGGGTAACCCATGGATTTTAGAAAAATTTTCAAAAATATGAAAATCTGGTTTTAGTGTATAGTTTCATTGATCACTAACATAATATGATGGTCAAAGAGTTAAGAACCTCTGTTGTCTCCGTTTCTTTGATAATGAAGATTTTATAATGTTAATTCCATTAATCTAGGCTGTATATGAAATTTTATTAGACAAAATATTAAAAAATTAGAATGATTGATTCCTATATACCATGAAAGATTTAGAATACATAAATTCAAATGAAGAATGTGGTTTGAAATTTTTAAATTAAAGTGAAGAGTATAAACTTTTAGTATAGAGCATTTACCGAAAACTCATAATTTTAGAAGGGGTTAACCCACGGATGTTTGGAAAAAATCAAAATATGAAAATATGGTTTTAGTGTTATAGTTTCATCAAGCACTAACATAAGATGATGGTGAAAGTGTTTAGAACCTCTGTTGTCTCCGTTCTTCTAGATAATGAAGATTTTATAATGCTAATTCCACTAATCTAGGCTGTATATGAAATTTTATTAAACTAAATATTAAAAAATTAGAATATTCTATATACCATGAAAGATAGTTTAGAATACATTAGTTCAAATGTAGAATATGTGTTTGAAATTTTTAAACAAAAGTGAAGAGTATAAACTTAGTATATAGAGCATTTACCGAAAACACATTATTTTAGAAGGGTTAACCCACGGATTTTGAAAATTTTCAATGAAAATGAAAATCTTGTTTTTGTGTATAGTTTCATCGAGCACTAACATAAGATGATGGTGAAATATGTTTAGAACCTCTGTGTCTCCGTTTTCTATATAATGAAGATTTTATAATGCTAATTCCACTAATCTATGCAGTAAATGAAATTTTAGTAAACTGAATATTAAAAAATTAGAATGATTTCTATATACCATGAAAGATAGTTTAGAATACAGTAATTCAAATGTAGAATATGGTTTGAAATTTTTTAAACTAAAGTAAAGAGTATAAACTTTTGGATATAGAGAATTTACCGAAAACTCATTATTTTAGAAGGGGTTAACCCATGGATTTTGGAAAAAAATTCAAAAATGTTAAAATCTGGTTTTAGTGTATAGTTTCATCGAGTACTAACATAAGATGATGGTCAAATAGTTTAGAACCTCTGTTGTCTCCTTATCTCTAGATAATGAAGATTTTATAATGCTAATTCCAATAATCTAGGCAGTATATGATATTTTAGTAAACTAAATATTAAAAAATTAGAATGATTCCTATATACCATGAAAGATAGTTTAGAATATATTAATTAAAATGTAGAATTTTGTTTGAAATTTTTTAAACTAAAGTGAAGAGTTTAAACTTCAGTATGTAGAGCATTACCGAAAACTCATTATTTTAGAAGGGGTTAACCCATGGATTTTGGAAATTTTTCAAAAAATATGAAAATCTTGTTTTGTGTATAGTTTCATCGAGCACTAACATAAGATGATGGTGAAAGAGGTTAGAACCTCTGTTGTCTCCGTTTCTCTAGATAATGAAGATTTATAATGCTAATTCCACTAATCTAGGCAGTAAATAAAATTTTAGTAAACTAAATATTCAAAAATTAGAATGATTCATGTATACCATGAAAGATAGTTTAGAATACAATAATTCTAATGTAGAATATGTTTAAAATTTTTAAACTAAAGTGAAGAGTATAAACTTTTGTATATAGAGGATTTACCGAAAACAATTATTTTAGAAAGGGTTAACCGGTGGATTTTGGAAAATTTTCAAAAATGTAAAATCTGGTTTTAGTGTATATTTCATCGAGTATTAACATAATATGATGGTCAAATAAGTTTAGAACCTCTGTTGTCTCCGTATCTCTAGATAATGAAGATTTTAGAATGCTAATTCCAATAATCTAGGCAGTATATGATAATTTAGTAAACTAAATATTAAAAAAATAGAATGATTCCTATATACCATGAAAGATAGTTTATAATATATTAATTCAAATGTCGAATGTGGTTTGAAATTTTTAAACAAAAGTGAAGAGTATAAACTTCAGTATATAGAGCATTTACCTAAAACTCATTATTTTAGAATGGGTGTTAACCCCACGGATTTTGAAAAAAAAAATTAAAAATATGAAAATCTGGTTTTGGTGTATAGTTTCATTGAGAACTAACATAAGATGATGGTCAAAGAGTTAAAACCTATGTTGTCTCCGTTTCTCTAGATAATGAAGATTTTGTTAATGCTAATTCCACTAATCTATGCTGTATATGAAATTTTTAGTAAAGTAAATATTAAAAAATTATAATTATTCCTATATACCATGAAATATAGTTTAGAATACATTAATTCAAATGTAGAATGTGGTTTGAATTTTTTTAAACAAAATTAAAGAGTATAAACTTCATATATAGAGCATTTACCGAAAACTCATTATTTGAGAAGGAATTAACCCACGGATTTTGGAAAAATTCAAAAAATATGAAAAATCTCGTTTTAGTGTATAGTTTCATCGAGGACTAACATAGGATGATGGTCAAAGAGTTTAGAACCTCCGTTGTCTCCGTTTCTCTAGATAATGAAGATTTATAATGTTAATTCCAGTAATCTAGGCAGTATATGAATTTTAGTAAACTAAATATTAAAAAATAGAATGATTCTATATACCATGAAAGATAGTTTTAAATATATTAGTTCAAATGTAGAATGTAGTTTGAAATTATTAAACTAAAGTGAAAGTATAAACTTTAGTATATAGTGCATTTACCAAAAACTCATTATTTAGAAGGAGTTAACCCACGAACTTTAGAAAAATTTCAAAAATATGAAAATCTGGTTTTGGTGTATATTTTCATCATATTAATATAAGATGATGGTCAAAGAATTTAGAACATTTTGTCTCCGTTTCTCTAGATAATGAAGATATTATAATGTTATTCCACTAATTCAGGCAGTATATGAAATTTTAGTACACTAAATATTAAAAAAAATTAGAATGATTCATATATACAATGAAAGATAGTTAAGAATACATTGATTCAAATGTCGAATGTGGTTTGAAATTTTTAAACAAAAGTGAAGAGTATAAACTTCAGTATATAGAGCATTTACCTAAAACTCATTATTTTAGAATGGGTGTTAACCCACGGATTTTGAAAAAAAATTTAAAAATATGAAAAACTGGTTTTGGTGTATAGTTTCATTTAGAACTAATATAAGATGATGGTCAAAGAGTTAAGAACCTCTTTTGTTTCCGTTTCTTTAGATAATGAAGATTTTATAATGCTAATTCCATTAATCTATGCAGTATATGAAATTTTAGTAAACTAAATATTAAAAATTATAATGATTCCTATAACCATGAAATATAGTTTAGATACATTAATTCAAATGTAGAATGTGTTTTGAAATTTTTTAAACAAAAGTAAAGAGTATAAACTTCAGTATATAGAGCATTTACCGAAAACTCATTATTTTTGAAGGAGGTTAACCCACTGATTTTGGAAAATTTTCAAAAATGTGAAAATCTGGTTTTAGTGTATAGTTTTATCGAGTACTAACATAAGATGATAGTCAAAGAGTTTAGAACATCTGTTGTCTCTATTTTTCTAGATAATGAAGATTTTATAATGCTAATTTCAATAATTTAGGCAGTATATGAAAGTTTAGTAAACTAAATATTAAAAAATTAGAATGATTCATATATATCATGGAAGATAGTTTAGAATACATTAATTCAAATGTATAATGTGGTCTGGAAATTTTAAACTAAAGTGAAGAGTATAAACTTTATGATATATAGAGCATTTACCAAAAACTTATTATTTTAGAAGGGGTTAACCCACGGATTTGGAAAATTTTCGAAAATATGAAAATCTGGTTTTAGTGTATAGTTTCATCGAGTATTAACATAAGATGATGGTCAAAGAGTTTTGAATCTCTGTTGTTTTAGGATCTCTAGATAATGACTATTTTATAATGTTAATTCCATAAATCTAGTCAGTATATGAAATTTTACCAAACTTAAATATTAAAAAATTAGAATAATTACTATATACCATGAAATATAGTTTAGAATACATTAATTCAAATGTCGAATGTGGTTTGAAATTTTTTTAAACAAAAGCTAAGAAGAATCATTCAATGATAGAGGTAATTTAGAAACATGAAGGATAATCATTCAATGATAGATAAAAGACCAGTTGAACCCAATCAGTTTCTTCTCTGCGTTATTAACCCCAACTTGCACCACGATGCACGTCTTTTCCACATGAGTTTCGACGAAACGGTGAACTTTTCTTCCCCGCGTTATTGTCCCCAAAATAAAAAAAAACAATCAAGGGTGGCTGGCTATTGATTATAATATGTGGTGCGTTTTGCTAAGTTTATAACTGCAACAATCCAATATCTATAGATACTTGTAAATCAGAGTAATCTCGACATTCTCTTGTATTGAGCAAGATTCTCTAATCCAAGTTCAGGTAATTTTTTCCTCTTTAATGAATAAAATATTTGTGAAAATATCTTTTTAATAAAGGTAAACATGAATAACTGTACAAAAAAGTAAAACAAAAGTGAAATTTTCCCTTTAGATATTTGCCTAGAAAATATATTAATAATAAAGGTACACATGAATTATTATACAAAAAGTAAAATAAAAGTGAAATTGTCCCTTTAGATAATTTTGTAACTAAATTATTTTAGATCGTTTTCAAAAATGATTCTAAACGTGATGTATGGAATTTTATAGTTAGACTAGATTCTGACTTTTATTTTTTTCTGAAAAAAATAACTTTTATATTTAATCATAGTTCAAAATCAATCTGAATTATATATATATTATATTATTATATATATATTAAATATTAAAAATGTGTGTGGACCACACATTTATCAATTAGATATAATTGTGTTGTGTTTTAAAAAAAACGACATAGTTGTGTTTTAATAGAATAGATAGTGCAATAACTACATAGTTTTTATTTGCAATAACTATATAAAAATAACTATAGAAATAACTATATGTGAATGCTAGAAATGATAATGTATATATAGCTTTTATTTGCAATAACTATAGAAAAATAACTATAGAAATAACTATATATAATGTATATATAGATTTTATTTGCAATTACTATAGAAAAATAACTATAGAAATAACTACATATGTATAATGTATATATAGCTTTTAGTTGCAATTACTATAAAAAATTCTTTCATTGCTTTATTTATTTTACAAAAATTAGACTCATTAGATATTTTTTATATTAATAGTTTTCAACAAGAAAGACTTATTGATTGGAGATATTATACGGATAAATGATTTATAGCTATACGAACAATATATGCCACTTTAAGTTACAAAAGAAAAAAAAACAATATGCCACTACATGACCAAAAAATAATTTAGTAAAAACTATACAAACTATATAAATCACATGATAATATCCTTAATTATGATGTGTTATGTTATGTTGCTAACACAATTAACATAATTTTATAACTATTAAAGAGTATTAGATTTGTAACGCGGCAATTCATGATGATGATGCTTGATATATTTTAATATATTATATGATGTTCGTTAATAACTTAATATATAACATTACATTTTGAAATTTTGATATATGCATGTGTTCATTTTTTTATCATTTCAATATGTGTTATGATCTGTTTCTTAAAGAAATTTTTATTTGGTGACGCCAAACTCTTAAAGCAACACATTTTTTCGATATCAAAGTTATATTTATTGTGTTAACAACATGCACATATGAGTCGAGAGATGTTGTCATGTGATCTATATAGTTAGTGTAGTTTTCTAATATTATATTTGTCTAGATGTTTCGTGTAATTCACAATCATTTTTTTCATATTATAATTGTTTTATACTCCCTCCGTTTCATATTAAGTGTCGTTTTAGAGAATTTTTTTCGTTGCAAAATAAGTGTCGTTTTAGAGTTTCAATGCAAATTTATTAACTTTATTCTACATTCTATTTTCTATTAGTTGAATTGTATCGGTAATGATGTTTTTATATTGAAAATATGCAAAATTAATGCTTTCTTAATCCGTGTGCACGAGTCTAAAACGACACTTATAATGAAACAGAGGGAGTAGTATGTTTACAACAAAAGAATCAGTAGTAATTAATTCATTTCTTCTTTATAATATGTTTATTAGTTCCATAAAAACAGTGAACAAAATTAAATAAACATTGCCTTAATTTTCTTGATTTTCTTTTCTCCTGATTAGCTTCAGTATCAAGTCAATGGGGGCTGTTGGATTAGTCTCTCAACTACTGTTGACATACTCAAACTCCGATAAGGATGAAACCAACGAACAAAGCCTGTGTTTGTACACATCCGCTTGTGAAGAAGATCCAGAGCTCAAATCACTTGGTTCTTCGCTTGAGCAACAATTTAGCGAATTGAAGACCTTGCTCGCTCCAGGAGGCAAGACTGATCAAAATTATTCCATAAACGCAGTCAAAAAGATGAGCGGGTTTCTAACTGAAATTGTAACGACCCGACTTTGATTTTCAGAATCTGTTAGCATGCTAACGTCCGTGCATTTACATAAGACCCAAAGTTTGTCTATAAATAGCCACCTCCTAATCCTGGCAACATTGTTTTCTCCACCTGCAAACAAAGAAAAAGAAAATGAGAAGTTGAGAGAGAGAGAGAGTTCAAGAAAAAGAGTGTGAGAAATCTTTGAAGTGAAGCTATTAGAGAGTTTTAATCATCAATGGAGCACGCCATCGACCACTGCACGCCAAGACCAAGTCGAGCTCGTCCCCACCGTTCACAACAGCAAGAAACCGCCGGAGGCCACCATGCTTCTAAGCTTTGTTTCGGCCGTTTTGGCAAATCGACCATATCTTCCTAACCGTCGCGAATTTCGTGCATGCAAGACCACCATCGTGTTCCTCTCGTCGAGACGAATCCATAGCCACCAGAATCGCCGCAATCGGAGCTCGGACGAAGCCGTACGCACCCTCCGAAGTTTCGCCGGAAATCGCCAACCCCACCACCGGACCACTGCTGCTCCGCCGTAGTTCGCCGCCGCCGGAACACCGCTTCTCCGCTGCCGGACCGCCGTTACCGCCGGTAAGCCTCCGCCGTCACCGCTGGTGACCGTCGCCGGAGACTCGCTGGTGACTCGGTCAACTCGGCCGAGTCGACTCAGCGGGTCAACTCGGTTGACTCGGTAAACCGGTCGGTTGACTGGTTTGACCCGATTTAAATTAATTTCAATTCGGTTAGAGTCGGTTAGGTTAAACCGGTCGGTTATGTCAAATTGATTTCTGGTCAAGGTTTGACCGGGTTGACCTTTGACCAGCGGGTTGACTTTTCCGTAGACTTTGACCAGACCCGTTTTCACCCGTTCGAAGGGCGTTCTGACCCGAAATTTCGCCCTGATTTCAGATTTGGAGTCTATTTGAGCATCTGAAGTTCATAGATACCACTTCTCTACATTTTCTAAGGTGAGGGCTATTCCCGAACTTCTCGTATGCGGCTTAGGATTTTGAATAAATATAATTTATTTTTAATATGTTCCGTCTGCGTGAAATCGAGTCTGTCATTGCTTGTTTAGCTTAGGTTGCTTGCTTAGTTAGGTTGCTTGCTTAAACTGGAACTAGGGTGTTAGATGGTTCAACATTGATTGCTTCACTTAATGTAATCTTTAGTTAGATTTGTTTGTAGATGGCTAAAGGAAGGTGTTCCTGTTAGCTTGTTTGGAGGTTACAGCCGCCTTAGTCGACCGGTTAAGCTGTAACCTCGGTGGGTCGATAAATCGTCTCTACGGGCGGTGATACCGAGCACTATCTCGGGCGGGTGTTGTATTTATTTTGGCCTGTTAGTGGGCAGCGAGTGCGCACCTCGCGTAGGACCATTGTTTGTTGCTTGGGTACTTTAGGTGCCGTGCTTGTACGTATTAGATTTAAATTATCTTTATTCAGAGTGTTATGACCGGGTCCATGGACTTCGGGGTAGCACCCCATACCTCACTGAGCGATTCCCCTATCGCTCACCCCTCTTTCTTCCCTATTTCAGGTGAGACAAGCATCAATGTGATACGGGACGGACTCGGTGCTACTGGACTTTTCCTTCGGATTTTATTTTGGGCTTGGGCTGAGAGTATAGTTAGGTATATGGCCTTTTGTATTATGTGTTATGGTTGGTGGCCCGCGTTCACTATTTAGTGGAGACTGGTGTCACATTGTTATTTGTTGAGGTGTCGGTTGACACGTGGCCATTTAGTTAGAAAGTGACGGGTGTCACATTTTTGGTATCAGAGCGCGGTTCCGTCCCGGTTCTGTCCCGGGATGGCGGTCAGGGGATTCGGTTTTCAACGTTTTCAAATATTTTATATAATATATAATAATAAAAAAAAAGTTTTGGAAATTCTTTTAGCACCATTCTGTCCAGTAATTACTAACTCAATTGTCTCTTTTTATGACGATGAGTAAAATCATCGTCATTCGTTCTTCGGCCAATAGTAATCTACAAGACTTTCAGCAGATGTGCGATGTCTCAGTTTTTCAGATTGCTCAGGAGTTTATCCGTTTCTTCAGTCATTACACCGAGGTTATCCAGGAGTGGATATGTGACGTTTCTGCCACCACCCGATTTCAAGCCATCGTCCCACGAGTTTTTGTTACATGATTTTTATGTGATGTGAGGTTTGAGCCATTGGTTGGCATGTGTTGTGTATGAGTACGAGTATTGTGATTATTTTGGAGGGGTTATAAACTCGTGGAGATCGCTTTTGAATTAGGGTGTGGCAACTTGCGTTGTGTTGATGTTGGAGTTACACTTAGCATGCTTGCCAGTTTTTGGATGTGTTTATCATTTCAGAGATGTGTCAGTTAGACAACTGGCATAGGACGTTGGGAGCTATTTATATTCATCGGAGTTGTACTAGTCGTACGTGGAGAGGTCAGGTTATTCAAGAATCGTCAGAGTTGGAGCTGAGTTTTATGATGTCTCTATTAAGGTGGATTGGTTATCATGGTATCAAGTACTGTTGATTTTTCAAAGGGCAAGAGTTCGGATTCTTGGAGTAGATGTTGTTATTATTGCATTATGCTGAGGAGTTATTGATGGAGATGCAAATGGATTTTTGGGTGACCATTTCGATGGTTCAAGATGATGGACGACATTAGTCGGATGACTTTCTAGTTATTGCTGAATATGAGGATGTATTTGAGGATTTTGGAAGACCATAAGTGGATAGAAGACACGTTTTTGCAATTGAGTTGGAACCAAGGATAGCACCGGTTTCACAAGTTCCATACGGATTAGTGCCAGTAGAGATGGCCGAGCTGAAAAGACAGATGGAAAATAAATCAGACCGGAGTTTTACCAGGCCGAGTACTTCAACGTGGGGAGCGCCAGTATTGATCGTTAAGAAGGAATATAGAGTTTTCATGGTTTGTATAGACTACAGAGGCTTGAACATATAGCCATTGAGGATAGTTACCGCTTTCGTCTTTTGATGGGTTATTGGATTAAGCTGCATGGAGATTCATCGTTTTCGAAAATTGACTTGTCAACGGGATACCATCAGATTGTTACAGCTGAAGAGTGTGTACGGAATACGGTCCTCCGTACATGTTGTAGATATTATTAGATTGTAATGGTATCATTTGGGGAGACGAATGCTTGGATAATATTCATGAAACTTAAGAATAAATTTTTTCGTGAGCACTTGGATAAGTTGCATGATTGTATTTATCGACGACACATTGATATATTTCTGGAGTATATCGGAGTATGTTGAGCAATTGCGGATTTTGTATTTGACGCAGTAGGATCAAGTCATTGCATAAACATCAAGTCAGATGAGGAACATGGATATGGAGCAATTTGGAGGAACAATGGATACTACAGTTGCACGTGATTGGGAGATGAGTTGAAGAGGAAACTAGGAATTTATTGAGTGCCTACCAGAATTGTTTCTTAGATTAACTATGCAGTATTTGCGTGAAGATGCGCTAGTATGGTGCAAAGGAGTACGATGGAGTCACATTGGACATGATAAAGTTACCTTTGCAGATTTTATCCAAGAGTCGACATGAAGTACTTTGCAAAAGAAGCTATGGATAGGAAGAAGAGCGCCATCGAGCATGTAAACCAAAGAACCATGATTATCAAGGAATATGAGATTGGGATCAGTAGACTTTGAAGATTTTCTAGAGGTGGCATTTCAGCAGGAGAACTAATTAGAGAATTTTGGATGAGATGCGAGTAGAGCTTCACACCAGATGTTGTTACGTCAATCACTGCAGATTGAAAGATTTAGTGGAGAAAGCTACTCATCAGGAGGTAAGTCTAGCAGGGAGACAAGAACTTCTTTTAGCAGATTAGACTAATTCTAGAAGGGCATCATAGTCCCAGAAGTGAGCAGAAAACTAGTATGGGAAACAGAGTTGTCCCCGTTGCCATCACCGTCATAGCGAGAAGTGTACTAAGTTTTATGTTCGCAGTCAGTCATCATATTGTTTGTGGCCAATCATTATATGCACGACTTGGAGTTAGCATCAGTTGCATTTGCGTTGAAAGTTGGAGATTGTAATTGTACGGAACGGAGTTGAGGTTCATTGGGACCATCAAAATCTGAACTATACGTTCACTCTTTAAAACTTATACTTTGGGCAGTACTTATGATTTGTTTGAGTTGGTAAGAGTCTACAGATTGGATATCACGTGTCATTTGGTAAGGTCAACCAAGTGGGAACATGAGCAATGTCTTAAGAAACAAGAAGGTTCAAGAGATCACTGGAACACTTGCAAGTTCGGGGATTATGTTCAGTTCAGTAGAGGAGGATACAACTGGTTTTCGATCACTAGACGTGCAGATTTACTGTGGAGAGTACACCAAGCACATGTTAGCGACATGGCTTTAGTTAAACAGATCAGGTTTGAGAGATTTGGATATTCTACAGTTTTGAGCCGGATGTACTTGTGCTAAAACCGAGTTTGTGTGTCGGACGATAAGCTATTAAGAAAATGGATCTTACAGCAAGTACACCACTTGCGTTTTCCTATCTGCCCGGAAAATGTTAAGAAATTCAGAGATATGAGGTGTTATTATCTTCGGACTAGTAGGAAAAAAAGGGGTTGTAGCTACATTGCATTGCAGCACAAGATATGCCAGATGATTATGTATGAGGACGAGTTACCTATCATTGTTATGTTGAGCTTGCTTTTATCAGAGTGGAAACGAGGTTTGGTGATTATGGATATTGTTACTGGATTGTCGACCACCACATGCATAGTCTTGGATAGACTCACCGAGTAAGTTTATTTTTTTTAGTAATTAAGGAGACAGACAGAACTGATCAGTTGTGTTACACGGAGTTCTCGCCAGCTTTGTATCAGACCGGGAAGCAAAGTTTATATCTGCATTTTGGAGAGCTTCTCAGAAGACGCTTGAGACAAATATTTATTTGAGTACGATTATCATCCGCAGTTAGTTAGCCAGACAGAGAAGATCATTCAGACTTTAGTGGAATAGTTCGGGGCTTGTATCTTTGAGTGGGAAAGAAGCTCGAGGATATCTACCTCTCGCACATTTCAGTTACAATGAAAGCTATCATATGAGTATTAGGTGGGCACCATATGAAACTCTTTATGGTAAGCCTCACCGTACACCACTTTTAGACAAAAGTGGGGGAGCAACAAGTATAAGACCATCAATGGTTCAAAAAGAGTAAAGCAAATGGACATGCTTAAAGTTAGATTTAAGGAAGATCATGACCGTCAGAGGAATTATGAAGTTAAACGTCGTAAGGATTTGAAGTTACGGATTAGCGATCAAGTATACCTGAAAATGAGGACATTTCAGAAAATGATAAGATATATAAGATTCAGAAGTTAAAAGGATTAAACCGAGAAAATCGGGATAGAGCCAGAGCTCAATTTACAGCAGCCGCCAGATGACTTCCGAAAAATTGTGTGCATCTTATCAGTTAGTGGAGGTTAGAGATCGTCAAGTGAAAGTATTTAATGGATTGTCGACTATGTATGTCAGAGTTCGTTAGAAAAGAGATGAGATTCAGTAGGAGGCCTCAGAGACATAGCAGATGGATTATTCAAAGATTTGTTACGTTGATATTGAGGAGTCAACGGAAGACTCGAATTCGAGGACGAATTCCTTATTAGTGTGGGAGAATTGTAACGACCCGACTTTGATTTTCAGAATCTGTTAGCATGCTAACGTCCGTGCATTTACATAAGACCCAAAGTTTGTCTATAAATAGCCACCTCCTAATCCTGGCAACATTGTTTTCTCCACCTGCAAACAAAGAAAAAGAAAATGAGAAGTTGAGAGAGAGAGAGAGTTCAAGAAAAAGAGTGTGAGAAATCTTTGAAGTGAAGCTATTAGAGAGTTTTAATCATCAATGGAGCACGCCATCGACCACTGCACGCCAAGACCAAGTCGAGCTCGTCCCCACCGTTCACAACAGCAAGAAACCGCCGGAGGCCACCATGCTTCTAAGCTTTGTTTCGGCCGTTTTGGCAAATCGACCATATCTTCCTAACCGTCGCGAATTTCGTGCATGCAAAGACCACCATCGTGTTCCTCTCGTCGAGACGAATCCATAGCCACCAGAATCGCCGCAATCGGAGCTCGGACGAAGCCGTACGCACCCTCCGAAGTTTCGCCGGAAATCGCCAACCCCACCACCGGACCACTGCTGCTCCGCCGTAGTTCGCCGCCGCCGGAACACCGCTTCTCCGCTGCCGGACCGCCGTTACCGCCGGTAAGCCTCCGCCGTCACCGCTGGTGACCGTCGCCGGAGACTCGCTGGTGACTCGGTCAACTCGGCCGAGTCGACTCAGCGGGTCAACTCGGTTGACTCGGTAAACCGGTCGGTTGACTGGTTTGACCCGATTTAAATTAATTTCAATTCGGTTAGAGTCGGTTAGGTTAAACCGGTCGGTTATGTCAAATTGATTTCTGGTCAAGGTTTGACCGGGTTGACCTTTGACCAGCGGGTTGACTTTTCCGTAGACTTTGACCAGACCCGTTTTCACCCGTCGAAGGGCGTTCTGACCCGAAATTTCGCCCTGATTTCAGATTTGGAGTCTATTTGAGCATCTGAAGTTCATAGATACCACTTCTCTACATTTTCTAAGGTGAGGGCTATTCCCGAACTTCTCGTATGCGGCTTAGGATTTTGAATAAATATAATTTATTTTTAATATGTTCCGTCTGCGTGAAATCGAGTCTGTCATTGCTTGTTTAGCTTAGGTTGCTTGCTTAGTTAGGTTGCTTGCTTAAACTGGAACTAGGGTGTTAGATGGTTCAACATTGATTGCTTCACTTAATGTAATCTTTAGTTAGATTTGTTTGTAGATGGCTAAAGGAAGGTGTTCCTGTTAGCTTGTTTGGAGGTTACAGCCGCCTTAGTCGACCGGTTAAGCTGTAACCTCGGTGGGTCGATAAATCGTCTACGGGCGGTGATACCGAGCACTATCTCGGGCGGGTGTTGTATTTATTTTGGCCTGTTAGTGGGCAGCGAGTGCGCACCTCGCGTAGGACCATTGTTTGTTGCTTGGGTACTTTAGGTGCCGTGCTTGTACGTATTAGATTTAAATTATCTTTATTCAGAGTGTTATGACCGGGTCCATGGACTTCGGGGTAGCACCCCATACCTCACTGAGCGATTCCCCTATCGCTCACCCCTCTTTCTTCCCTATTTCAGGTGAGACAAGCATCAATGTGATACGGGACGGACTCGGTGCTACTGGACTTTTCCTTCGGATTTTATTTTGGGCTTGGGCTGAGAGTATAGTTAGGTATATGGCCTTTTGTATTATGTGTTATGGTTGGTGGCCCGCCGTTCACTATTTAGTGGAGACTGGTGTCACATTGTTATTTGTTGAGGTGTCGGTTGACACGTGGCCATTTAGTTAGAAAGTGACGGGTGTCACAGAAATGAACCAAAAGATGGGGGAGAGCATTATCGCCAGCGAAGATGTATTTAAGAACGAAGAGCTAAGGTCTTTTGGTTGATCTCTATTATGAGAGTTCCACCAAGACTTTAGATATATTTAATACAGTGGGGAGTTCCGCCAATAAAGCAAAACAGCATTGTGAGCATCCGAATAGCGATCCAAAAGTTTGAAAAGAGTCAGATAATGGAGGAAACAAGAAGTACGAGGATACGTTAGAGGGGCTGAACAAGGTCAAAGCTATGGGAGATCCTTTTGGTGACGAGTATAAGAATCAGATGGAGTCTGTACGCGCGGATCAGCTTATTCTTTTAGGGAAGTTCCATGAGCTTGCGGTGAAGCTTGATAGTAAAAAGAAGATATTCAAGAAAAAGAGGAGATGGGTGACTATTCTTTACGCTACCGCGGCTATGTCTTTTTTGGCCGCAGAGATTTGTATATGCATAGTCATACCTCCGTTGGGGTTGTATACTGCGGTTGCGGCTGCCACTGGGGTGAACTACGTGATTGGAACTGTAGGAGTATTGGTCAATGTGGTGTTGAAGAACCGTGAGAAGGATTTGGATAGACAGAAAGAGGTGGTCGATATAATGAAGGACAGCACGGATGTCAACATCCAAATGACAAATACGGTACATAGCCTAGTCGAGAAGCTTACTGTGAGTCTCTCATCGATTTTGTTTTCAGTGGAGCATGCTGTGGTTGAAAGAGAAGAGGTGGCCGTAAAAAATTTGATGGAAGCAATCCGTGACGAAGTGGATACGTTTGCTACGGCTGTCAAGGAAGTTGGTGAAGCTG
>NW_026617437.1:0-17253 GCF_000801105.2 Raphanus sativus | reverse complement strand
GTGTTGTGATACTCCACAAGGATAGATTCAAACTAGAGTCTTTAATTTATTCTTAGCATAGTTCTAGTTATTGTATCAATCTCACAGCCACTTAATCTCTCTAGATTCAGATGGTGTGTAGATTATTTTGCTGAGAGGATTCAATCACAAGTTGATTGTCTCTTCCATTATTAAAGAGTGAGTTCATGTTCTTAGCTATTCATAGCCTTTCCAACATGGTATCAGAGCTTTGTTGCTCTCTTGGGCTGAACTCACTCTGTTCTACTTTGATCTAAGGCTCTCTCTCTCACTTTGAAATCGTTTTTGATGAGCTGTGTGGCTAGGATTCAAAAACATGAGCAGTAGAGAGTTTAGACAAAGTATGTTTTCCAAAATTTCAAGATACAATCTTTAAATGTTTTTTTTAAATCAATGACTCTCCCCTTGATCTCCTCATTGTTTAGTGATATAAGACTCGGATGGAGCCTTTGGAAGGTGATGGGGATGGATCCTCAAGCTGGCTTTCACGCACTCTCTTGAGAACAAAGGATGGTTGAAGGTGATGGCACTTGACTAGATGGATCAAGTGGTGTGGGATCTAACAAGCTGGCTTTAACGCACTCTCTTGTTGGACCGGTTGATGAGATTGATGATGGAATGAAGAACACCACAAGGATGATGGGAGATCCTTGATACAGTTCGAACTCTTGCTGCTTGAATCACACAAGGAGGAAGAGAGTTGGCGGCTTGCTTAGGGGGCAAACTGACTCATATATTGATTAGGTAAAAAGTTGTGTCTACAAAGCTGCGTGTGGGACTTTATTAATAGTCCTTCAGCTGTGACCAAAACGGTCGACTCAAAGAAAGCAAAGACTCAAAACAACAAGACTTGTGAAGCAAAAGAAACAAAAACAGCAAAACAACTAACTATGCCCCGTTTTAACTATAAAAGGAAAGTGCATAAAAATAAAAGACAAAGAGACCTAAACTAGTCTTGGTCTCGAACCTTGGCTGCTGCTGAGATGGGTGAGTTCTAGGAACCACTAGACTGACCCATCTTACCTGCACAAATCGTAAATAATGAAAACACTTCCCTTGGTTCATGGTTGAACTCCCTTGATGTGTTCTTGAAGTTGAGCACGCTTGGATCATTCTTGAAAGATATCTTGTCTTGCTCTTCTTCTTCAAGTTCTTCTTCACTCTTCTCTTCATTATCTTCAGCTTCAATCTTGTTGGTTTCTTCAAGGAGGGATTCTTCTTTAGCTTCAGTTCCTGCCAAGTACACATTTGAATCAGCACCATTCAAATAAGCTGTCTTACCTTGAGTGATATTGAGTTGCGCAAAGGCATTGCTCAAGTCATCACTTGTCTTGTTGACATGGTCTTCTTTGGGTGAATCAGCTAGAATTATAGGTGGTGGCTCAGCTAAGCTATCTAAGATAGCTTGGACCGCAAGTGCAAAGCCTTGGTTAAGTCTTCTTTGCTTGGATCGGGTCATGGGTCCTTCAGATGCCTTGGGAATGGTTATGGTGTCCTGGTTATGGTCGATGACCTCATCATTCCCTCCCCCTTCAGAAGGTTTTGACCTCAAAACTGAATCATCTGCAAGATAAGGGGTTAAATCCGCAACATTAAAAGTATGAGAAATGTTAAACTCATCAGGCAATTCCAAAAGATAAGCATTGTCATTGATCTTTTCTAGCACACGGAATGGACCATCTCCCCTAGGAGCTAGCTTAGAACTCCTTTTCTGTGGGAACCTCTCCTGCTTCATGTGGATCCACACCCACTCTCCTGGTTCAAAGATCATGGGCTTGCGCCTCTTATCAGCATTCCTCTTGTATTCCTCAGTCTTCTTGATGACATTTTCTTTAGCTTGCTGGTGTATCTTCTTGATTGCCTCTCCTCTCTTTAAGCCATCCTGATTAATCTGCTCAACTTGTGGAATTGGCTTAAGATCCAAAGGGGTTAGTGGATTAAATCCATAAACAACTTCAAAAGGGGACATCTTAGTAGCAGAATGTGTAGCATGGTTATAAGCAAATTCAATCAATGGAAGGCAATCTAACCAAGTACTTAAGTTGCGACCAAGAGTAACTCTAAGTAAAGTAGATAGGGTTCGGTTTACCACTTCAGTTTGTCCATCCGTTTGAGGATGACAAGTTGTGGAGAAGAGTAGCTTGGTACCTAGCTTCTTCCACAAGGTTCTCCAGAAATGACTCAAGAACTTGGTATCCCTATCAGATACAATGGTCCTTGGTATCCCATGTAAGCGCACCACTTCTTTAAAGAACAAGTCTGCGGTTTGAGATGCATCATTGGACTTGTCACATGGTATGAAGTGAGCCATCTTTGAGAACCGGTCCACCACCACAAAGATTGAGTCCTTGTGTCTTATCTTGGGCAAACCTAAAACAAAATCCATAGAAATATCCTCCCAAGGAGCATTAGGAATGGGTAAAGGTAAGTATAAACCGTGAGGATGTGACCTGGACTTGGCTTTGTGGCAAGGAACACATCTTGCACAATGTCTCTCAACGTCTCTCTTGAGATGTGGCCAGAAGAAGTGATCAGTAACAATAGCCAAAGTCTTGTCTACTCCAAAATGACCCATAAGACCTCCACCGTGTGCTTCTTGAAGTATAAGGTCTCTCATGGAACTTTGGGGAATACACAACCGCTTATCCCTAAATAGAAACCCTTCATGCAAGTGATAGGATTGGAAAGCTCCTTTCCCACATGATTGGAAGGCTTCTTTCAGCTCCGGATCATCTTTGTATAGTTCCTTGATGTGCTCAAATCCTAGTACCTTAGCATCCATGGTAGTGATCAAAGCATGTCTTCTCGATAAGGCATCAGCTACCACATTTTCCTTCCCCTTCTTGTACTTGATTACATATGGAAAGGTCTCAATAAACTCCAACCACTTAGCATGTCTTCTCTTAAGTGAAGTCTGGCCTCTTAAGTGCTTGAGGGTTTCATGATCAGTATGGATAATGAACTCCTTGGACCTTAGGTAGTGTTGCCAAGTCTCCAAAGCTCTAACCAATGCATATAACTCCTTGTCATACGTAGGGTAGTTGAGGGTTGCTCCACTTAGTTTCTCACTGAAGAAGGCTACTGGTTTCTTCCTCTGATGTAGCACGGCTCCTATACCCACTCCTGATGCATCACACTCTACTTCAAACATCTCGTCAAAGTCAGGTAGAGCTAGCACTGGTGCGTGAGTTAGCTTGTACTTCAAGGCATTGAAAGCAGCTTCTTGTGGCTCTCCCCATGAGAAAGCAACATTCTTCTTGATCACAGCAGTCAATGGAGCAGCTATGGTGCTGAAATCTCTAACAAAGCGCCTGTAGAAACTAGCCAAACCATGGAAACTCCTAACATGTGCAATGGATGTTGGAAGAGGCCACTCTTGTATGGCTTTGATCTTCTCTTCATCCACTTGTAGTCCCTGTTTACTCACTACAAAGCCTAAGAAAACAAGCTGGTCAGTACAAAAGGTGCACTTCTTTAGGTTGGCATATAAACCTTCCTTCCGAAGTGTAAGCAACACAAGTTCTAGATGTTCTAGATGTTCATCTAAGCTCTTAGAGTAAATAAGTATGTCATCAAAATAGACAACAACAAATTTACTTATGAATGATCTAAGAACCTGGTTCATGAGCCTCATGAAAGTGCTTGGTGCATTGGTTAGTCCAAAGGGCATAACCAACCACTCATATAGACCTTGCTTGGTCTTGAAGGCAGTCTTCCACTCATCTCCTTCACGCATCCTTACTTGATGGTAACCACTTCTTAAATCTATCTTGGAAAAGATAGTTGCTCCACTAAGCTCATCAAGCATGTCATCTAGGCGTGGGATTGGGTGTCGGTATTTGATGGTGATGTTGTTGATGGCACGGCAATCTACACACATCCTCCATGATCCATCTTTCTTGGGAACTAGTAGAACTGGTACTGCACACGGGCTTAGACTCTCTCGGATGTACCCTTTGTTCATCAAGTCTTGAACTTGTTTTTCTAGCTCCTTGGTCTCCTCCGGATTCATTCTGTATGCTGGTTTGTTCGGCAAGGCTGAACCTGGTACGAGATCAATCTGGTGCTCAATCCCTCTGATTGGAGGCAATCCAGCTGGGATCTCTTCAGGGAACAAGTCTTGAAACTTGTCTAGCACGGCTTGAGCTGGTTTAGGAACTTGTTGAGCTTCTGAGCTTCCTGTACTTAAACATTCTTTTAAAACCATTAGTAGTACAGTGCCTTGAGCACTCAAGGTCTTTAGAATAGAACCAGGAGAAATCATAAGGTTAGTTTTACTTACATGCTCTTCCTTGTTCATTTTAGCTTGTAGCTCGTGTACCTCAGATGGATTGAGTGGTGCTAGGTTATACTTGCGGTCTTTGAACTTGAAAGAATAGTAGTTGGTGCGTCCATTGTGGAATGTGGCTCGATCAAATTGCCAAGGCCTCCCCAACAAGATGTGTCCGGCTTGCATTGGTACCACATCACACACTACTTCATCTTGGTACTTACCAATACTAAAAGATATCTTTGCTTGCTCAGTGACCTTCAGCTCAGTCTTGTTGTCTAACCATTGCAACCTATAGGGCCGAGGGTGCTTGGTTGTCTCAAGACCTAACCTGTCCACCATGTACTTGCTAGCCACATTAGTACAAGATCCTCCATCTATAACCAAGTTACATACCTTAGCCTTGATGGTGCAGCGAGTGTGAAAGAGGTTCTCTCTTTGAGCTTTCTCTTCAGGATTGGTCATTGTACTTAGTACTCTCCGAGTGACCAACAACTCTCCAGTATCCGGATACTCTACTTCTTCTCCAGAGTCCATTGCTTCCATTTCTGCTTCATCTTGAGACTCATAGTCTCCATTGGTGGTGATAGTCATGACTCGTTGGTTTGGGCACTCCCTAGCCATGTGACCTCGTCCCTGACATCTAAAACAAGTATGATACACTAAAAATGAATCCTTGCTACTGCCAAGTTAACAGTTGCAATTGTAGTACTTGAGATTCAAATCCAGAGGACCAGTCTACACTCTAGTTCTATAAGTTTCAGAATCAAGCTAAGAAGAAGATATGATTTGGTTGAAATAGGCGATAGTAAACAAGCAAAATAAACACGAGATTAATTCAATTAAACAAGAGCTAGCCTAGGGTATTTCATTGGGTGTTGAATTGGAGCCAAACAATTATTCAAGCGCGATGAAGTGCTTTCTAGAACTCGGATCACTCAGCTGGAACACTCCACTGTCGTGGTAGTGATCGCTTTGCAGATCGATCTCACCACCTAACTGTCGTTGGGATGAGAATCGATTGCAAGCTTTAGAGAACAGGTCCGATCAGTTCACTTACCACCCTAATATCTACTTTCGCTGATTAGGGATACTAAGCTCATTCAATACATGTCAAGTTATCATCCTAAGCGGTTAACTAGGTGATGAACTAGTGATCTAACATCAAGTGATCAGTTTAATGAAAGCAATAAGAACAGTATGAATGAAGAACAGTTATGGATCGCTTATCTATGTTTAGCTCATGTCTCAACACCCTAAAAACCCTAGGCGAGCAAGGTCACTACTCGATCATGATGCACATAAACAAAGACATAAATCCTGAATAAAATTGCATAAGAACAGAGTATGAAACAATAGGGTTCAGATGATCTTCTCTATGAGAGGATGGATTCTTCTCCCTTACAAGTTGCAGATCGCAATACTCAGTGTTCTCTTGTAAAAACTAGGGTAAAAAAAATAGAAAATAGATAGATGGCGTTTTATATGGAGGCGCCAATCAGAAGAGAAAAAGATTAGGGCAACAAGGCTTTAATTCCTGAAATAGGAGTTTCCATATTCGTCTGGAACAATCTCCGGATCACTCCGTCTGCTTGTTCCGCTTGAGAGAGAACAGTCTCGGGACTGTTCTTTTGAGTGTTCTCCGCAGGAATGCTCCAAAAGGACATCTTTTCATCAGGCACCTTCTCTTCTTTCTTCTGCTAACTCCAGACCTGTAAAAGGTCAAAAGGGACTAGACTGACACGAATTAGTGTCTTGAAACAAATGAAAACATATATACAATGATGTGAAAAACACCATATATCAATTCCCCCAGACTTAGATCCTTGTTTGTCCTCGAACAAGGCAAGTATCAAGAACAGGGAGAAAGGTTTGAAAGCGTGGGAACTCGCTTATTCTCAGCAACCATACTCTTACCACAAATCTCTGAACCATACAAGCTGTAGATTAGGACCACACACACTTACTGAGAACCCCCTGATCACTGTTCGAAGATCGTCTCCTTACTCTATATCTCAAACCTGAAAAGGCAACACTTTCGAGACAAAACTCCTTATGTTCAATTAAGATCAGCGTGAGCTTCTTGTCACAGGCTCTACTCAGAGAGAACGGGCTAGGTATAGAACATGCTAACTTTTATGGTGGAGTTCAAGAGTGTTTAGGGTTTACCAAGAGCGGATGCGGGATATCGCACAAAATGGTCGTGAGAGGACGGCTCCATTGAGGTCCACAGTCCTTACTCATCTCTGCTAATCGGACTGCCCTCCGATAGATCGATCATAAGGCTGCTCTGCGCGATTCAACTTCCCCTTGAGAACACTTCACTGTAACCACCATTACTTTCTCAACTTCCCCAGTGGCATGCATCATAAATTCTTCTCCTTCTCGTCACCAGTAAATCGAAGCAAAAACATAAATAAATAATATATATATATATATATATATTTTTTTTTTTTTTTTTTTTTTTGAATTACAAAATGCTGGGGTGACGAGCAAGGAGGTAACAAGTGATGTATATGATGCCACTGGTGATTGTTCCTGGACTGTTCTATCCACTTACTTCTCGTTGTTCTCCATGGTATCGGAACAGGCACCTCGGTTGTTCCCTTTCGTTTGGAACATGCACTCCGGTTGTTCTGCCTGCTTCCACTGTGTGAGCATTGATGAGTAAGAACTGCGTCGATCCTTTCCTTTCCGACCTTTTTGCACATATCTGCACATAAAGTACTAGAAAAGCAAATGTATGAGGGTGGAATTAAAGGTCAGGGTTCAAGGTGGGAACTAGCTAAAGATGAGCTAGCCACTCAGGAACAGCAAGAGGGATAAAAATCGGATAAGAAGTCCTGAGTGTAGTTCTCATTCTACCCTGATCTAGTGCCCATGACAAGAAGAATTAGAGTCCAGATTAGGTTCAGATAAAGTGGAGTTAAGTCTGCCCAATGTAACCTGATCGGTATAGAACTTCTGGAGTGTCAAATGAGATAAGTCAGGGTGTTCCAGGTCCATGTGTGGGTCTTTCATCACTGCTAAGGTCACTGAATAAGAAGGTTAAAGCACAAGGTGGTTAAAGAGCATCAAAATAAGGTCCTGATTCCCACAATAGTTTTGACTGACTCGATCCTAAAAAAAAAAAAAACGACTCGATAAAAACATAAAAATGACACAAGGACTGACTCAAAAAGCACACGAGCGAATATAGTACAATCGCTCCCCCAGACTTAGTTCACACCGTCCCTGGTTGTGAAAATAAATCAGAGGAAGCTGAAACAAACCAAACGGAAGCAAATATCATGAGAAATAAACAGCCAATCAAACCGCTTCCCCTTCCCTTTTTCTTTTATTTTTTTATTATGTTTTTTTTTTTTTTTTTTTTTTTTTTTTTGTTTCGAGAACTTACCTGGGAACAATCGGCGGAACAACCGCTGGAGTGCTCTCCTGGAGTGATCTCGAATTTCTTGATTTTTCAACCTGCAAGTTAGTTCCTAGAAAGATAAAGACAAAGAGAAAACAATATTTATACTCACCAGTGGGTTGCCTCCCACCAAGCGCTTGTTTTCTGTCACTAGCTTGACTTCAATGAGCCGATTAGGCTTGAGGGGGATCGCTCAAGGGTATCTCTACACCTTCAGCGATTGTTGTGTCAGCAAGATATGGCTTGAGACGCTGACCATTGACAACAAATTCTCCTCCTCTTGTGTCCAGCAACACAACAGCTCCATAAGGGCGAACCTCCTTAATGGTGAAAGGTCCAGACCATCTAGATTTGAGCTTTCCAGGGAACAGCTTAACCCGTGAATTGAAGAGTAAAACCTGATCGTTCGGAGCAAAGCTTCTGCTGATGATCCGCCTGTCGTGGAACGCCTTGGTCTTTTCCTTGTAGATCTTAGAACTCTCATAGGCCAGATGCCTGATCTCCTCCAACTCGTGGATCTGAATGGTTCGCCTCTCCTTGGCAGGTTTGATATCGAAGTTGAGTAGTTTGACAGCCCAAGCCGCCTTGTACTCTAGCTCAACAGGTAGGTGGCACGCCTTGCCATAGACCAGATGATAGGGGGTGGTCCCTAAAGGGGTCTTGTAGGCTGTTCTGTACGCCCAGAGAGCATCGTCAAGCTTAAGGGACCAATCCTTGCGGGTGGTGTTGACAGTTTTCTGCAGGATGTTCTTGATCTCTCTGTTTGAAACTTCCACTTGACCACTTGTTTGAGGATGGTAGGCGGTTGCAACCTTGTGTTTCACACCATTCTTGCTCAGCAATCCTTGGAACAACTTGTTGATAAAGTGTGTTCCACCATCGCTTATTACCACTCTAGGCACTCCAAATCTTGGGAAGATGATGGAGGTGAACATCTTGGTTACAACTCGCGCATCATTGGTTGGACTAGCAATCGCCTCTACCCACTTGGAGACATAGTCCACAGCAACGAGGATGTACTCATTCTTGTGTGAGACTGGGAAAGGTCCCATGAAATCGATCCCCCAGCAATCGAACACTTCAACTTCCAAGATGTAGTTCTGAGGCATCTCGTTTTTCTTACTTATACTCCCCATCCTTTGGCATGAATTGCATCGAGATAAAGGCGTGAGCATCTCTGAACATAGTGGGCCACCAGAAACCGGCTTGGAGGATCTTGGAAACAGTCTTGAAGGTGGCAAAGTGACCAGCATAAGAGGAACCATGGCAGTGGTGAAGGATCCCTGGAATATCAGCCTCCGGAACACATCTCCTGAAGATCCCATCCTTGCCTTGCCGATAGAGATACGGCTCATCCCAGAAGTAGTGCCTTGCCTCCCTCAGAAATTTCCTCTTCTCATTCCCTGTGAACCTCAAAGGCTCTTTCTCAGCTGCCAAGAAGTTGGCAATCTCAGCAAACCATGGAAGGTTCGGGTACTCCTTCTGGATCACTGCAACAAATGATCCTTCTACGCGGGAACAGTCCTTAATGGCAGGTGACGACTGCTCCATGTTGCGCAGACCAATCGCATTGACGTACTCCATCGGTTGTTCCACATCAAGAACTGTCTCATCTGACACTTTCATCCTGGAGAGATGATCTGCCACTCCATTATCAACCCCCTTCTTGTCTCTTATCTCTAGATCAAACTCTTGGAGCAAGAGAATCCATCTTAAAAGCCGCGGTTTAGCATCCTTCTTCGTGAGCAGGTACTTGAGAGCCGCGTGGTCTGTGTGCACAATCACCCTTGATCCAACCAGATAGGATCTGAACTTCTCAAAAGCGAACACAATGGCAAGGAGCTCCTTCTCTGTGGTTGCGTATCGGCATTGAGCTTCATCTAAAGTTCTGCTTGCATAGTAGATCACGTGAAGCTTCTTGTCTTTACGCTGTCCAAGGACTGCTCCCACTGCAAAGTCACTTGCATCTGTCATAATCTCAAAGGGGAGATCCCAGTCTGGAGGTTGGACAACTGGTGCACTGACTAGAGCTCCCTTGATCGTGTGGAATGCGGCTAAGCAGTCACTGTCAAAGGCAAACTGAGCTTCCTTGCAGAGCAGCCGAGTGAGTGGTCTCGCGATCTTAGAAAAGTCTTGGATGAACCTCCTGTAGAAACCAGCGTGTCCCAGGAAACTCCGGATTCCCTTCACTGAAGTTGGTGGTTGCAGACTCATCATGACCTCGATCTTTGCCTTGTCCACCTCAATGCCTTTCTCGGATATCTTGTGTCCCAGAACAATCCCGTCTCTCACCATGAAGTGGCATTTCTCCCAGTTCAGCACTAAATGCTTCTCCTCGCATCGCTTCAGTACCCTGCACAAATTTGACAAACAGACATGAAAGGAGCTTCCATAGACGCTGAAATCGTCCATGAAAACCTCCATTATGTCTTCGATCAGATCAGTAAAAATCGACATCATGCATCGCTGGAAGGTCGCTGGAGCATTGCACAAGCCGAAGGGCATCCTCCTGTATGCATATGTTCCATAAGGGCATGTGAACGTCGTCTTCTCCTGATCATCTGGGTGGATGGGAATCTGAAAGAAACCTGAATAACCATCTAAAAAGCAATAGTAAGGGTGGTTAGCCAATCTCTCAAGCATTTGATCAATAAAAGGAAGTGGGAAGTGATCCTTACGAGTCGCAGCATTCAATTTACGAAAATCAATGCACATGCGATGACCAGTAACTGTTCTAGTGGGGATCAATTCATTCTTTTCATTGGTTATTACAGTGATCCCACCTTTCTTAGGTACTACATGCACAGGACTAACCCACTTACTATCAGAGATCGCATAGATCACACCTGCTTCTAGAAGTTTCATTATCTCTTTCTTTACGACATCTTTTAGATTTGGGTTTAACCTCCTCTGATGTTCTACAGAAGTCATCGATTCATCTTCCAGGTGTATTCTATGCATGCACAAATCAGGTGAAATGCCTGGTATGTCAGCTAGAGAGTAACCCAAAGCCTTACGATATTTCCTCAGCTCACACAAAAGCAGAGCAATCTCTGCATTGTTCAGGTCAGCATTCACAATAACAGGATATGTGGAGTTAGGTCCAAGAAATGCATACCTGAGTCCCTTGGGAAGGGGTTTGAGCTCTACCTTTGGAGCTTTCAGCTCGCTCCATGAGTCATCGGGCTGAGCTGCCGGAACAGTCGGGTTCTGAGCGTGGTTGTTCCAGTCGATGTGCTGGAGTCACTGTTCTCCCCCAGACTTAGATTCGCCACCGTCCTCTCCATACTCCTGGCTGAATCCAGGAACTTGGCATAGGCATCAGCATCAACACTCTCTAAGCTTTGCTCGGCTTCAGCTCTGACTAAGGCGAGTTCAAGTGGATCCTCGGTGAGAATCTCCTCGATCATTCCTTCATGCGGCTCTAGGGGATCACCATCTTCTTGGACAGTGAAGGTTTGTCCATCCAGCATCGGCTTCTTGAGCATCTGATCCATCTCAAACTTCATCACAATATCTCCAAGGTGGAGATCGATCTTTCCTTGTCGGACATCAATGATAGCTCCAACAGTGCAGAGGAATGGTCTGCCTAGGATCAGGGGATCATTGGAGTCTTCCTCGACTTCCAGAACAACGAAATCGGCAGGAACAATTGTATTCCCAACCAGAACTTGAAGATCTTCGAGGATTCCAACTGGAGACTTCACAGATCGATCAGCAAACACTAGTGACATCCTGGTAGGCTTGAAATCCGTGTATCCAAGGCGCTTAGCCACAGTATATGTCATGAGATTTATGCTCGACCCTAGATCGACGAGTGAGCATGAGAAGAGTGTTCTGCCAATCTGAACCGAGAGAACGAATTTTCCCGGATCACCCAACTTCTTGATCCTTCTGTTCTGGAGCACCGCGCTGCACTCCTTAGAGACAATCATGAACTCGCTGTCATCAGATATCTTCCCAGAGATCAATCCCTTGACGAAGCTACGCATGGATGGTATCATTTGGATCGCACTCATCAGAGGGAGCTTGACAGTTAGGTCTTCCAGCATCTTCCTGCACTTCATCTCTTCCTTATCCTTGCGTGTAGCCTTAGCTGGAACAGGGTAGGGCACTTTCGGTACATACTGACGAGCAGGAGAAGGTGCTGCAGTCGGTGGAACAACCCCAGCGGGTCGCTCTGCTTCAGGCGGAACAGTCTCAGTAGGTTGTTCTGCGTCTTCCTCATCTGTGGGTACAGCTTTAGAAGGCTGATCCGACTCCTTCTGCTTCCCTTTCTCAGCCGATGTGAATCTCCTGGGGTCTAGATCAGGCAGTTGCTTTCCACTCCTCAACCCTACTGCATTGCACTCCTTGGGGTTCTTGTCTGTTTTCCCAGGGAGAGTTCCTTGCTGTCTCTTCACGTTCTCAGCAGTTTGAGCAATCTGAATATCCATCTGTCTCATATGGCTTGAGACATTGTCATACTTCACACTCAGGTCATTGAACATATGATTCATCCTGGCGTTGATGTCGTTTGTGACCTGGTTCAGTGCTTTCCCTTGGATCTGCTGTCCTTGGAGCAGCTGGCTCATCATATTGGCGAGGCTCTTCATGTCATCATGCGGAGCAGTCTGAGTCGGTTGTGCAGCTTGCTGATTAACCGGCTGTTTCTGGCTGTGGAACTGAGCATTCTGAGCTGGGTTAAGGACAAAGGTTCTTCCCTGATTGCCATAAGGCCTTTGGTATCCACTGTTCTGACCCTGGTTCCCTTGAGCCTTATCGTCTGGTTTAGGGGCATTGAACAGGTGGGGATTGTTCCTCACGTTAGGGTTCGGGTGATAGTTCTTGAACTGCCATCCTTGCCCATTCACGTAGCTCACTTCATGCTGATCCTCAGCCGACTGATCTGCCTCTGATGTGCCATCCGCGGTAGCTTTATCCTGTGGAGATTCTTCCATGATGAAGACCTGGTTCTGGTTACTCTTAATCAGCTGATCGACCTTGGCAGAGAGCTCATCAATCTTGCTGTTGTCGATGCTCTTCACCTTCTGAGTGCGATCAGTCTCGCGGTTATTGTCAGCTGAGCTTGAGGCCATGTTCTCAATCAACTCGAATGCACCTTGAGTAGACTGAGTCATGAAGTCTCCCTTACTGGCTGAGTTCAAAGCGTTCCTGTACTCCCAGCCTACTCCATCGTAGAACACTCCCAGCAGATAATCTTCCTCAAAACCGTGATGTGGGCATTCTCTGCGGTAGACATTGAATCGCTCCCAAGCATCACAGAACGGCTCGTCCACCAATTGTTTGAAGGTCACGATCTTCTGTCTCAGAGCTGCTGTCTTCGATTTCGTGTAGAAGTGGCTTAAGAAAGCCTCTCGGACTTGTTCCCAAGTGGTGAGTGATCCGGTGGGTAGTGAATCAAGCCAGCGAGCAGCTTTCCCATCAAGAGAGAAAGGGAACAGAGTACACTTGATGTAATCGGGTGGTACTCCATTCGCTTTAGTGAAACCACACATCTTCTCAAAGTGCTCGATGTGGTCCATCGGTATCTCAGCAGGAAGCCCATTGAAGATCTTCCTTTGCACTAGACTTATCAAGGCTGGCTTGATCTCGAAGTCTTGCCTTGTGCACGGTGGAGGGGTTATGGCAGATCGCGTAGCGGGCAGATTACGCAGTAAATTTCTCTGGCCGATCTGGACCACTCCCTCCTGTTGGTTCGCAGCATTCAGAGCAGCTTGCTCGGCAGCAGCTTGCTGCGCTTGGATCGTCTGCTGCATCTGCTGCATCTGTTGTTGCATGAGTGCAAACGCAGCAGTGAGATCATCTGGATGATCACCCATGTCGGTGTTCGTTGATCTCGGCTGTTGACGGTTCTGTCGTTCCAATCTCGCTAGTTCCTCGTTAGAAAGCTGATGCAATGGCCCTTGTGCGTTGCTCCGAGTATGTCTACTGGTCATGCACCTGGATCATCAGCTGAAACAAAGAAAATAGCACGAGTTAGATATCTTAGACTAGATATGAAACCGAAAATTAGAGGTAAAAAATCTGGTCCCCGGCAACGGCGCCAAAACTTGATACACTAAAAATGAATCCTTGCTACTGCCAAGTTAATAGTTGCAATTGTAGTACTTGAGATTCAAATCCAGAGGACCAGTCTACACTCTAGTTCTATAAGTTTCAGAATCAAGCTAAGAAGAAGATATGATTTGGTTGAAATAGGCGATAGTAAACAAGCAAAATAAACACGAGATTAATTCAATTAAACAAGAGCTAGCCTAGGGTATTTCATTGGGTGTTGAATTGGAGCCAAACAATTATTCAAGCGCGATGAAGTGCTTTCTAGAACTCGGATCACTCAGCTGGAACACTCCACTGTCGTGGTAGTGATCGCTTTGCAGATCGATCTCACCACCTAACTGTCGTTGGGATGAGAATCGATTGCAAGCTTTAGAGAACAGGTCCGATCAGTTCACTTACCACCCTAATATCTACTTTCGCTGATTAGGGATACTAAGCTCATTCAATACATGTCAAGTTATCATCCTAAGCGGTTAACTAGGTGATGAACTAGTGATCTAACATCAAGTGATCAGTTTAATGAAAGCAATAAGAACAGTATGAATGAAGAACAGTTATGGATCGCTTATCTATGTTTAGCTCATGTCTCAACACCCTAAAAACCCTAGGCGAGCAAGGTCACTACTCGATCATGATGCACATAAACAAAGACATAAATCCTGAATAAAATTGCATAAGAACAGAGTATGAAACAATAGGGTTCAGATGATCTTCTCTATGAGAGGATGGATTCTTCTCCCTTACAAGTTGCAGATCGCAATACTCAGTGTTCTCTTGTAAAAACTAGCGTAAAAAAAATAGAAAATAGATAGATGGCGTTTTATATGGAGGCGCCAATCAGAAGAGAAAAAGATTAGGGCAACAAGGCTTTAATTCCTGAAATAGGAGTTTCCATATTCGTCTGGAACAATCTCCGGATCACTCCGTCTGCTTGTTCCGCTTGAGAGAGAACAGTCTCGGGACTGTTCTTTTGAGTGTTCTCCGCAGGAATGCTCCAAAAGGACATCTTTTCATCAGGCACCTTCTCTTCTTTCTTCTGCTAACTCCAGACCTGTAAAAGGTCAAAAGGGACTAGACTGACACGAATTAGTGACTTGAAACAAATGAAAACATATATACAATGATGTGAAAAACACCATATATCAAAGTAACATCTCTAGCTCTTTGATTGTTAGTACCTTTGTTTTGATCTTGTCTAGGACCCTTGTTTGAATCATCACCCTTACTCTTGAACCGAGAATCAATCTCTACAGCTTTACCTTTGTCATTCGGTTTGTTGACATTAGAAGTCCAAGGTTGTGAGTTTCTAGACCTACTAGTAGCGGTCTTACGCTTGATTTGCTTCTCAACCTGCACAGCTAAGTGCATTAGTTCATGTAAACCACTATACTGAGCTCTTTCTACCTTCCTGGAGATACGCTCTTGAAGTCCATCAATGAATTGAGCCATCAAAGCTTCCTCAGATTCTTCTAACTCCAGTGAGTTCATCAGCTTCTCAAACTCTTCAAAGTATTCTTCTACTGACCTATTACCTTGAGACAACTTGCGAAAACGTTTTTGTAAGTCTCTATGATAATAATCAGGGACATATCTTAACCTTAGGAGATACTTCATGTCAGCCCAAGTTGTGACAGCTCCAAAGCGGTTCCTCCTCCTCTCAGCTACAGTTCTGTCCCACCAGGCAAGTGCATTCTCGGTGAGCTGAGCAGCTGCTAAGGCAACCTTCTTGTGCTCTCCATAGCCATAGCACTCAAAGATATACTCTAAGCGCTTCTCCCAATCCATGTAAGCTTCTGGATCAGATTTTCCTGTAAAAATAGGAGGAACAATTTTAATGTCTTTGTTGTGCTCCCTATGATTAACTTCCCTAGCACGGTTGTGTCTAAGTGGATCCTGTCTCCTAGGATTGCGGTTCTGGAGAGGATCATCATCATCTAGGCTCGGCATGCTATCATCATCTCCTTGCTCTCCATCTTCATCTTCATGGATGGGGTTTTGGTTGCGGATTGGAACTCTCCTTTGAGGTTGCTCCAACCGGTTCAAGCGAGTGTTGATCTGCTGGCCAAGCTCTTCTACAACAGCCCTCATCTCTTCTCTCATGGCAGCCATGATCTGCTCCATGGTTGGAGGGTTAGCCCCATTGTTGGCGTTCTCATCACCCATGTTTTGTTTGGTTCCTTGCTAGTCACTCAACAAAAACAACAAAATATCAAAGCACCAACGGTAACTAGAATTTAAATATGAAACTTTGAAACAGACGAAAAAAAAGAATAAAAGGAAAATCTTTTGGGGTTTTGAAAGTTTTTAAATGAAAAGGAAAGACAATACTCGAATGACCTATGAAAGGAAACTAAATCAACTAGAAAAACTTGCGTGATCAACAATAAGGAAAGAACAAAATATTTTTGGGTTTTCGAAATTTTTATGAATCAAAGAGCGAATGCAACAAGAACAAGTAACTTTTTATGGGGTTTTTGATTTATGAAAATAAGAACTCGAAACAATATAAAAGCAAAGGGTAAGAACAACCAAAGGATTGGATCCTTTGGCTCTGATACCAAAATGATATAAGACTCGGATGGAGCCTTTGGAAGGTGATGGGGATGGATCCTCAAGCTGGCTTTCACGCACTCTCTTGAGAACAAAGGATGGTTGAAGGTGATGGCACTTGACTAGATGGATCAAGTGGTGTGGGATCTAACAAGCTGGCTTTAACGCACTCTCTTGTTGGACCGGTTGATGAGATTGATGATGGAATGAAGAACACCACAAGGATGATGGGAGATCCTTGATACAGTTCGAACTCTTGCTGCTTGAATCACACAAGGAGGAAGAGAGTTGGCGGCTTGCTTAGGGGGCAAACTGACTCATATATTGATTAGGTAAAAAGTTGTGTCTACAAAGCTGCGTGTGGGACTTTATTAATAGTCCTTCAGCTGTGACCTAAACGGTCGACTCAAAGAAAGCAAAGACTCAAAACAACAAGACTTGTGAAGCAAAAGAAACAAAAACAGCAAAACAACTAACTATGCCCCGTTTTAACTATAAAAGGAAAGTGCATAAAAATAAAAGACAAAGAGACCTAAACTAGTCTTGGTCTCGAACCTTGGCTGCTGCTGAGATGGGTGAGTTCTAGGAACCACTAGACTGACCCATCTTACCTGCACAAATCGTAAATAATGAAAACACTTCCCTTGGTTCATGGTTGAACTCCCTTGATGTGTTCTTGAAGTTGAGCACGCTTGGATCATTCTTGAAAGATATCTTGTCTTGCTCTTCCAAGTTCTTCTTCACTCTTCTCTTCATTATCTATAGCTTCAATCTTGTTGGTTTCTTCAAGGAGGGATTCTTCTTTAGCTTCAGTTCCTGCCAAGTACACATTTGAATCAGCACCATTCAAATAAGCTGTCTTACCTTGAGTGATATTGAGTTGCGCAAAGGCATTGCTCAAGTCATCACTTGTCTTGTTGACATGGTCTTCTTTGGGTGAATC
>NW_026617436.1:0-17256 GCF_000801105.2 Raphanus sativus | reverse complement strand
TTAAAATAAATATATAAGATAATAAAAACGATTTTTGGTGAATTAATTATATAGTAAATTTCAAATTTTAAAATCTTAAACAAAATATAATTTCAAAATATAATTTAATAGTAAAATTTCCTTTTTTTAATAATGTGACATATTTTAGAATATCTCAATGATTAAAACAATATATACTAAGAAAATAAAAAACGAAATTTTAAATTTATTTAATAGTAAAAAAGAAAATTTTAAAAATTACTTAATAACATTCTTTTAGAAATATTATTTGAAAATAATTTTCCTTTTAATATTTTGAAGTTATGTTAGAATATCTCATGATTAAAAATATATATACTAATAAAAATAAAAACAAATTGGAAAAATAATTTTCGTAAATATTTAATAGTAAATTTTAATTTAAAAATTATTTAATAGTAATTTTTAGAAAATTTCATTTATACAAATCTTAAAGAAGAGAAGTTTGTAAAATAAATTATTTAATACTAATTTTCCTTTTCCAAAATCCAAAAAAAGATAATTGTAAAAGCTTATTTGATATTAATTTTCCTTTTAAAATTTTGACATTTGTTAAAATATCTCATGATTAATAAAATATATAGCAAGAAAATAAAAAAAAATTGTTTTTTAAAAGTAATTTTAGAATTATTTATTGGTATTTTTGCACTTTATTATTTACAAAAAAAATAAACAAAAAACATTTGTCAAATAATTATTAATACTATTTTTTGTTTTCTAAATTTCTAAAGAAAATATATTGTAAAACAATTGAGAAAATATATTTCTAGATACCTGATATTCACATTAAACTGATGTTGATTTTTTTTTCAAAAGAATATAATTGTCATGCAGTTAGTTTTACATTAGTTATTATTACAATTGTACTTAGGCGTTGGTACATATAGATGTAGGAGTGGACAGTGGCGGAGGCACATGCAACAACATGGGGGCAATGAACCCAGCAAGATTAAAAAATTTAGTGTAATTTAAAGCCAAATGTATATTATGCCCCTATTCATATTTTTCTCCCATACCTTTGTCTATGCATGCCCTCAATAATAATCTTTTCTGCCTCCGCCACTGGGAGTGGACATGAATCGGGTATTCGGGTTTTTGCAGATATTCTGATCTGATCCATTTTGTCAAAATAATCAATTATTTGATCTAACTCGATTTGTATCCACACGGATATTCAGTGTTTCGGATATTCGGATAATTTTAGATTTTCGACCGGATATCCGTTTCGATCCGTAATGATACATTAAAATTTGTAAATAAATCATAAATTCTAAAAATAAGATAAAATAATAATAACATTTTATTACAAAAATAAAAATTTATTACTTTTAATAATTCTATTAAATAACTTAATAAATTTATTAAAAAGCACTATAAAACTTATATACAATATAAATTATATATATATATATACGTCTTTACATACAAGTATATGTATTCATATAATGGATCAGATCAGATATCCATTCTTAATAATATTTGTATTTTTGTGATTTGTTTCGTTTCTTACAGATATTGCACATAAGTATTTTCTTTGCTTCGTAGAGTTAAAGATATTTGGAATTTCGTTTCAAATCGAAACAGATAAAATCAAAATTTACGGAATTTTGTCCAAATGTTATGCTATTTTGACTAAGTTAATGTGAGTATTATTCTTATGTGTGATTATGATTATGTGTGTTTACTTTGCAATGGATTGTTGTTAGTCATGCTATTAAGGAATTTAAATAAAAAAGAAAGACTTTCTAATAGAACAATGTTACTAATAACTCGCCTATACAACATGAATATTGAAGCCGTCATCAACTCAGAGATTATTCATATACCAAGACAACAGAATATGCAGGCGGATCGACTAGCACGAAGTGTCAGGACACAACCGTTTTTTGTTGTTCACATGGATGCAGAGTTACCGGCATGGTTTTCAGAGACCGGATGAGAGTGTGTGTTTTTACGCTGATGACAAAAAAAAAAGAATATTGAAGCCGAAATCCTAACTCGAAGTTATGTGAAAAAACAGATTTTTATTTCCTAGAATAAGTCTCATACCAACATATACAAGATGACCTTTCAAAATGAACAGACTTCAATTTCCTATAAGAGTATTCTATGAAATGACTATCAACAAGAGTTAAGGTCAAAGCTTAAAGGGTTGGTCTATTTGTCAAGTTCAGTCTTACAATTATACGTCACAATATCAAGAGTCACTAGAACTAGAGAACTTCAAAAATTTTAAAAGATAGCAACAATAGTGTTTTACAAAATATTGTATATAGAAAAAAGATGTTAAAGTTACACCATGAATGATAAAGTAATTAAATTTGATGTTTTATTTAGAATTATATTTAATATTTCGATGAATATCGATAAAACATATTGACTGGTATTGTGTAATATTAATATTTTTAATTGTGTAGTTATTAATTTGTCTTACACAATATAAACAATATAAAGAGTTCACAGTTCTATATGTTTCAATTAACTATAACTAATATTATTTTGAAAAATAATAAAAAATGAAGTATTTATTAAAAATAAAAATATTAATGTACTATTTAAAACACCATTATTATTGAAATATAATATTAATCAAAATTTATGTAAGAAAACAGATTATTGTTATTAAAATATCACAATATATACTGAAAATCCATGAACTAACCTGAGAAAAATATTTTCAATCTTTTTGTGTGTTCGTGAAATTAAAACATCAAATAAAACCCGTGCAACGCACGGATCCATATATAGTGTTTTATTAGGGCTGGACAAAAAATCCGAACCCGAAAAACCGAACCGAACCCGATCCGAAAAAGTAGCACCGAACCCGAACCAAAATTGATTAAATATCCGAACGGGTTCAAAATTTTGGTATTTAAAAAACCGAAACCGAATCCGATCCGAACCGAAGTATTTCGGGTACCCGAATGTATCCGAAATAGATTTATATACTTAAATATATAAATTATTTTTGATATAATGTATATTAAAAACATTCAAAATATATAAGACACCTTTAAGTTTTCTAAAATACTCGAAAAATATATGAAAATACTAAAAAGTAAATGTTTAAAATAGCTAAAGTATACTAAAAACACCAAAAATAGTTAAATATATATTGATTCTCTATCCAAATATTCAAAGAAAACCAATATATATGTTAAATTTAGGTATTTTGACATATTTTTTATTAAAATTTATATGTAATATATTATCTTTTTTATAGATTTTGAAAATTTAAAGTATATAATGAATTTTAAAATTTTAAAAATAATTTGAATGGGTTATCCGAACCCGAACCGAACCCGCAAAGATCCGAACCGAACACGAACCGACATTTATAAATACCCGAATGGGGCTGAAATCTTTGATCCCGAAAACCCGAAACCCGAATGGACTGAACCGAAACCCGAATGGATACCCGAACGCCCACCCCTATGTTTTATAATATACGAGTAATAGTATAAATATGATAGTGACCGACTTTGTTGTTATTATGTTGAGCTTTTTTTTTCGTGCAACCAGTTACTCAAGCATTACAGTAGAAAAGGAGAACAAGCTCACTTTAATCTCTTCAAACGACTTTTGATAAGCCAGCTTATCATGTGGCTTTGAACACAGGTCCATAACCTCAAACTTCATCGAAATGAACCTCCTGCATCTATGGGTTCCAAACAAACCTCTCTTGAAGATATGAATTTTGATGGAAGTGTTCTCTCCTCAAAGGAAGAATATGGGTAAATTGATCTCTCTTGGATCTTGGTCCCAACAAGAGGAACGTTGGATAGATTTTTACATCCCTTGAAAATCTATGGGACTAAGTGTGAAGCTCTTGAAGTTGATTTGTTCCATAAACCACCGAGACATATTGTTGGAAAAGAAAGGATTGATGGTCTCCACGTTGATTGATTTCAATAACAGAGCCCTCATCTTTCCTCTCTAGGCATGATCAAAACAAAAGAAGTCTCGATCAAATAAACAACTCGCTAAAGGTGAAACTGCATCGCTTGAGTTATCTTCTCAGAAGGAGCACTCTTTGAGATTTTGCACATTGAAGGTACTGGTGGTAGATGAGTAGACTCGTATCCCCCAAACAGAGCAATATATGGAAACGAAGACTGATTAATGTCTACACTCCAATAGATGGTTCCATAAACAACTGATCCAAGACAGATTCTTGCGAAAGTATTGAAGAATTGAGGTAGCAATGTAGTAAAAATCTGCCGGTTTAAGTTTTGAACTAGTGATAAGCCACAATAAATTTACCGGTAGACTAAGTAAGGAGATATCTTTACATAGGACTGAATACATGTTTTCCCAAAAGAAAGTATGTTTGAGAAGCGCCCAATGGCCAAACATATGGCAACACATTGGTACATGGTGCTTGCGACAAAATTATGAAACCGGTTATAGAAGAGGTCATAGCGAGATATGGCAACAATGATTCCCCCAGTACTAGGTTTCGTCGTTTTATGGAGAAATATCTTCCGTATCAACCGTCAAGTGCTCACAAAGTGTTTATGACAGTGAAACTAGGTGCTTCTTTACCTAAAACCTCAAGGAAGGGGGAATCTCTCAACTGCGTGAAGCTCTCTTCCTTCCACGGCCTCTGCTGCTTGTTGTTGCTGCCTTCTTTGATGCTTCACTCTGCTCGTTATCACTTCTTCCACTCTCAGAGCTTTCACCTTTGTCCGTGGACTCTTCCTCTTCCTCTGCAACTTCTTTCCCTGAATCTTCTTTGTCTCTTAGTGCTCTGAGTTTTTCCTTCTTTGCATTTAACACAGAAATGAACTACATCGACAAAACAAAAAAAAACAAAGACTACAATCAGTGCTACAACACGACAGCATCCTTTCCACTTCCACAAAAACTTGTCTGTCCCAAAAAAGGAAGCAATTAGAAAAGGTAATGAAGGATAACAGTAGACATGCCTTTGAATAAGTTGCATCCTCAAACTCAATTTTTTCATTGCAGAGTCTTTCACCTTGCGTGAGGCATTTCTCAGCTTCACTTTTCATCTTATCAAAAGATCTTGTCTTATTCACAACTTCTTCCTGTGCAGTATGAAAACGCCAAATCATAAGAAACATATAAAACAAAGGAGTATTCATCATGTTCATTCTCAAACAGGACAAGAATGTCAAAGAAACATACGCTTAGCCTTATGTTAGCCTCCATAAGAAAATCCAAGATCCCGACAGTGATCTTCTTGCTGTCATGTGATAATTTACACTTCCACCTCCACTCGAGTTTAGTCCCTTCCTTCTCAAACGTCCAAGACAGCTGTGTAACCAAACACACAATCAAAGACCATTTCCTTCAGTAAAATCATTATTATCATATTGAACAGACCCGTTTAGATCCTTCAGGAGCATCGGAGAAGCTGTAGATCGAATTAGGCTGCTGAAACCCTAAGTACTGCTCGGCGAGGTGGAGATACTCCGATACCGGCTGGTCCCACTGCGCCGCCCGCTCCGCCAATTCCTCCTCCGTCGCTTCAGTTCCGATCAAACCGAGAAGAAGAAAAAAAAATATTACGAAAACGAAAAAAACAGATTCGGAATCGTGTGGACTTTTTGTACCGTTGCAAAGCCAAGAGGAGGAGCCATCGGTGATGGAGATATCGAAACGAGAGGGATGCCAAGTTCCTTTGATGAATATCGGATCGGTTGTGCCGGAGAGTACGAGTCTGAGACACGTGTGCTTCGTTCTCTCCGATTCGACCATCGCCCTGTTTTTTTTTTTGGCTGGTCAATCTAACCATCGAGGCGACGACGATGATTTCAGTCAAAAACCTTTTTTTTTTTGCTTATGTGGATGCTGAGTCAGCACCACTGCATACGTGGATGCTGATTCATGATTCATCCTCTGTGTTTAAAATCCAAATTGTTAACTTGAACAGTTTTACATTTCATAAGGATAATAATAATAGTAATAATAATAGTAATAATTTTTGTTTTCGTTATATACTTTACTTTGAAGTTGTAATGAATTCATCATAAAACTGAGGAGTCTCTGAATCATTTTTGCTAATTTTTTATTTGATATGTTTTGACATTTTGAAAAAAAAAATGTTTTGACATTTTGTTCTAATATCCTCATTTTATTTTAAGAATTAAAATACGATCTAGTTTATATAATAATTAAAAAAAATATTTAGTTTTTAAATCTAGATAATATAAAATTTAGATTTATATTATTACAGTAAAATGATACTATATAATCAGGTTTTATATACAGCTTGAAGAAAACATTGAACCAATATTTAAAATAAAAATAAAAATAAGAATAACATTTTTTTTATTTACAAAATTATGTTTTATATACAGCTTGAAGAAAACATTGAACCAATATTTAACTTATGGTTGTTTCCTTGCCAATCCAATACCACGTTTCTAAACTGATAAAAAGTAATTGTGTGGATATGTTTTTAGTTTCTTAATTAATTAAATGATGCGCTTGTTGAATTATGCTTTTGTTCTGTGTGTTTTTGTGCATGTTGTAATTCTTACATTTGTAAGAATTATGAGTATATATATCGAATGCTAATTTATTTTGAATGAAACATAATTTTGTAAATAAACAAAATGTAATAGATGTATTTTGACAATATGACTACTAGCAAGTACGATAGTAGTTGTAGCCACACTTAAAACAATAGTTTGAATTCTTGTCCCTTTGTGCTATCTTAATGATTGTCTGGTTAGATTCAATATAGTTTACATACATAAGAGAATATTTGCATAATTTCCGAAAGAAGTTGCCCCACACTGACCTGAAAGTTAATCTAAATTAAATTAAACTCTTACGAGTAAACCAACCAAATCGTTGTAGTTTCATCTTAGAACGTTTGTTTAGGATCAAAAAGAAAAGAACAAGATAAACTGGAGTATTATGTATTATTATACGGTTACATTAATAGTTAATTACTAACTGGTAACTTTCATATATAGTTAATGTAATCGATAGAAAGTAAAATTAATTGATATAGAGCAAATTCATTATATTTGCTTTTGGAGTTTGCTAGTGAAAATAGTTCAACAACAATCATTCAAAAGATGCAACATTAAATATGTAGACAAGACGTTGTAGCCTAATGGTTAGGACGGGTCCCCGCCTGTACCCAGGTAGGGGGTTCGATCCACGCCGGAGGGAACTACCTTGCAACGCTCTTGTCACCCACACGGATATGGGCCATGCTTTCGGCCCATTTGAAAAACTGGGAGGGGCGTCTATCCGTGGGCATTCCTTCTCCTTGGGGATTAGTCTGGGTCTTCTGGGCCTGGGATACCCCCAGGTTAATCAAAAAAAAAAAAAAAAAAAACATTAAATATGTATTCGTGTTTTACTTACCAACCCAACATTTGATTAAGAAAAAATATATAGTGTTCTTTTCCTTCAAATAATTCGTGAGGGCGTCTATAAAAATTAATATCTAGCAAACCCAAAACTTTTAGTTTAATCTTACAAAAAGTTAATAATGGAGCACTGAGAGACGGTGTCAAGTAACGGTGTTAGCACCGACGAGGAAGGAGATGATATAAAATACTATACACCAACAACATAAATTACACAGTATTCATCACCATCATTCTCAGAAGTCACAAACAAACACATACACAAGAGAGAGAGAGAGAGACGGAGCAGTTACAAGTTTCTCTCGCCTGTCACGAGAACAATGGGTGAGTATATCTTCTCTACTTCGATTTCACCTATGTCTGACTAATTGTTTGCTTAGAACTTTGTTTTGCGACTTCGGCTTTAGTTGATTGCGTTTGATGATCATAGTTACACAGAGGTCCACTTCCTCATCTGATAATTTTGCTCTTCATACTACCAAAATTTTTTTCGTTAAACTTATTTTCTTAGATTCCAAGAAACTTAAGGAAAAAAATCACTATCAACGCTTTAAAATGAAGGAAATATCAGATTTTTTCTAGCTGCATGCTCATTTTTTTTTAAATACAAGAAGCATTGATGAACAAAGCGTCTTTTCTTTGTTGATTATTCCTTGACTATGCAAAAAAAAGTTTGGTCGTGTACAGTTTAATTTATATTTTAGAGAAATTGAAAGTTGGATGACTATTATTATATTTGTGTGCTTGATTATGCTTTAGTATATATATTTTCCTTTAGAACAAAAGCTGTATTCATATTAAAGGTCCCACGTTTGGTTAGCTTAATGCTTTTAAGAGAATAATTTAGATGGTTAGTTGAATTCTTGGTCGTTTTCATTTGTATGTAAGCATACTTTGGTTCTTATACTAATAATAAAAAATTGAGTTGTATATTGTCTGTTATTTAAGGAGCTATAGTATAGTTTCTTCCGTTGAGTATATCATTACTGAATTATATCATAAATACGCTTGCGAGTAAGTTTTATCTCACCGTTACACATAGATTCTATGTTATGATATACCAACTTTGAAAATTCATGTCGCTACTATGTTTTAATATCCTTTTTTACTTAACTGTTTGGTGTTGTGACAGATATCTGCATGGATAAAGAGCCAGATGGTGTGGTGGTCTATGCCAATAGTGATTCTTGTGATCCAAACCAAGAAAATGTTTATGTACTGCCTCCCTTAGTTTCAGTATCACGCGACGAAGCCAATGGAAATACAGAGCTTCTATTTACAGAAGATAACACTGAAGTAAAAGAATATGATGTTAAAGAGTGTACTAATGAAGTTCCAGTTGTTAAGCCATTGGAAGATAGCAAATGTACTCTTTGCTACAACATTGCATCATTAAAGCATATGGAAGAAAAAGAAAAAAAACAGATTTGGAATCGTGTGGACTTTTTTGTACCGTTGCAAAGCCAAGAGGAGGAGCCATCGGTGATGGATATATCGAAACGAGAGGGATGCCAAGTGCCTTTGACGAATATCGGATCGGTGGTGCCGGAGAGTTCGAGTCTGAGACACGTGTGCTTCGTTCTCTCCGATTCGACCATCGCCCTCCTTTTTTTTTTTGGCTGGTCAATCTAACCATCGAGGCGACGACGATGATTTCAGTCAAAAACCTTTTTTTTTGCTTATGTGGATGCTGAGTCAGCACCACTGCATACGTGGATGCTGATTCATGATTCATCCTCTGTGTTTAAAATCCAACTTGTTAACCTGAACGGTTTTACATTTGGATAATAATAATAATAATAATAATAGTAGTAGTAGTAATTTTTGTTTTCGTTATATACTTTACCTTGAAGCTGTAATGAATTCATCATAAAATTGAGGAGTCTCTGAATCATTTTTGCTAATTTTTTTATTTGATATGTTTTGACATTTTGAAAAAAAATGTTTTGACATTTGTTCTAATATCCTCATTTTATTTTAAGAATTAAAATACGATCTAGTTTATATAATAATTTTTTTTTAAAAAATTATTTTAGTTTTTAAATCTGGATAATATAAGATTTAGATTTATATTATTACAGTAAAATGATACTATCTAATCAGGTTTTATATACAGCTTGAAGAAAACATTGAACCAATATTTAAAATAAAAATAAAAATAAGAATAACATTTTGTTTATTTACAAAATTATGTTTTATATACAGCTTGAAGAAAACATTGAACCAATATTTAACTTATGGTTGTTTCCTTGCCAATCCAATACCACGTTTCTAAACTGATAAAAAGTAATTGTGTGGATATGTTTTTAGTTTCTTAATTAATTAAATGATGCGCTTGTTGAATTATGCTTTTGTTCTGTGTGTTTTTTTTTATGTTGTAATTCTTACCTTTGTAAGAATTATGAGTATATATATCGAATGCTAATTTATTTTGAATGAAACATAATTTTGTAAATAAACAAAATGTAACCGATGTATTTTGACTACTAGCACAAAAGTACGATAGTAGTTGTAGCCACACTTAAAACAATAGTTTGATTCTTGTCCCTTTGTGCTATCTTAATTAGGGGTGGGCAAAATATCCGTAAATTTTGATTCGATTCGTTATTCGTTTCGATTCGATCCGAAAAATCCGAATATCCGTAACTTAACGAATCAAAGCAAATACTAAAATCCAATATCCGTCAAAAACGAAGCAAATCACAAATACTAATATTTTTAGAAACGGATATCCGATCCGATCCGTTATATACATATATATGTATAAAATTATATAATATATATACTTTTATATATTTATATAAGTTTTATAATGTTTTTATTCACTAAATTAATTATTTAGTTATTAAAAATTTTGAAAGTATGTAATTGTTTTTTTTTTAAATAATGAAATATTATTAACTTATGTTTGATCCAAAAATGGTGTGTTTGTTGGATTCATAACAATGAAGAATCTAAGGAATAGATTCTTGAGGTTTAGAAGAAATCATCATAGAAATCAAATGAGAAAAGAACATCCAAGAGATTTTATTGATCAAAGATTGCATTACAAAATGATTTGAAGCAAAGTGAATCTAAGAATCTATAAAATCTCCATAAGGAAGTGTTCTAGATCTAAAAAGAGGAGAAGATCCTTTCTAAAGAGGAAGAAGCTCCTTATTTATAGAAAGATGGAGCCTAGGGCTTTCTAGTCAAATGGGCCTAGCTTATTGTCTAATGGGCCTTGAGAGAGGATGTAAATCCACCCCCAACAGTAAGTCCCCCCAAGTTCGTAGAGAGAGATGAAGTCGATCTCTGTGAATTTCACGAATAGGGTTTATTAGACAATTAGCTAGACACATTCATGCCTGCGACGACTTAGGCAAATTTAGTTTGAACTTGTGCTTAGTAGAAGGCGAGTTTACTTTAAACTCGTGCTTAATGAAAGACGAGTTTACTGGACTCACGCTGAGACAGAGGCGAATTTACTGAGAACTCGTGCCTAGTAGAAGGAGAGTTTCTGTAAATTCATGCCTAGCCAAAGACGAGTTTTTGTAAACTCGTGTCTAACAATAAGCGAGTCGACCGTAAACTCATGCCTAATAAAAAGCAAGTTCAATTTAAACTTGTGCCTAGAATACATGTTTACCGAACTATTGCCGACCCGAAGTCTCGTGTTGAGATCGTGTGTACCGAGCAAATTGTTGGCTTGTGTGTTCGTCAGGCTATGATGACGTTGAGAAGCGCCGGCTTGTGCTGCTTGTCACACGTCTGCTGAGGACGAGTTGGTGATAATGATGTAATCACCGTGTTTGGGAACACGTCATGGTATGAGAACACGTCATGGTAACGTGACCGACGACTTTGAACAGTGAGCGCTGAGTTGCGAGGAACTTGAGCGAGCAAAACGACTTTGAATTTGTGTTCCAAAGTGTGGTTTGAGGGCTTTGCTGTACTCCACGACTGTAATTGGTTCTGGATATGACCAAAGGCACAATCATGATTAGATCAAAATAATATAAAAGAAAGAACCAAGCTTTATCTCAATTAAGCAAGCGGTGGAGCTCGTTTCTCATGATAACTATTAGTCACTAACATGAATAGGCTACGAGCAATAAAGCCGTAACACGAGTCATCTCATGAAAGTTATATGAGAGTGAGCAGCTTAGAGCTGTTTAATAATTTAAACCACAGCTAGTGTCTACCGTGACACATATGTGTAATTTAAAAGTCACTAAAGCATGTGATAATTTAATAAGAGAACTTATCTTTGCGGTGGAGAGGAAACAAGTGTATGTCCCACAGAAACAGAGCTTGAGAACTTATCTTGCGAAGATCTCTGCTAAGTCCGTGTCCGACGAGAAACAATAAGCGTGAAGATGATACGAGCATCTCTTTATCACCTTCTCGCCATAAGAAACAGCAGCAGCCCAAGAATTTTCTGTGTTTTGCCGAGTTGCACGGAGCAACGAGCAATGGCTTCTTGGGACGTGAATGAATCTGTTAACGACCTCGGTGGATTTCTTTTGCTTGAGCTGAGATGGTGATAAGCTCAAAGCTAATGACATGTGTTGAATCTCGCAGGTGGCCTCGTCGTAAGGAAGAGATAGCGGAGAAGGAGAAGCAGGGCCTTGATGGCGAGAAGAAGCTCGTTAACTTAGGAACTCAATTCAGAAAGAATAAAGCTTTGAAAACAGAGCTCAAGTCGTCAGAGATGATGAACCAATCACCAGGGTCTGTGTCTCTGTGTCTCGATCCATCACCATCCACCTAGACCAGAGATTGACGATGCCGAAGCTCAAGACTTGTTGATGCGGCCATCAAACCAGTGGTTGAACCAGAGGTCAACCAAGCAGGCCAAACCGGCCACTTTGGAGGTACCAGCGACATAGGTCCAGTCCACGGCGTATATCTCAACAACCAAACGGATTTTTGGAGTGAAACAAATTTTAATGGATTCTACACTCAAGAAGGAGTCCACCCCAATTGGAATTTCCAGAATATCTTTCCGGACCAAGGAGTTATGGATTTTACAAACTGGAGGTTCTCCAACCCATCCAGTCGTGAGTATCAGCCTTTAGAAGATGATTTCAGCCCAACCATGAAGCGGCCCTTTCCAGAATCAATCATGGGTTTCAAGAGGGAATTATTATCTATCCAGAGAGTCCAGAATCAGGCGAATTGGTTCAGGGAATACCAAGATACAATCAATTTCCCAAAACCGATCAAACCGACATTATTTTGGGAAAGTTGCCAACCAATTCGATTTGGTCCAAACCAGACTTATCTATGGAAGCCAGGAGATCATCTTAACCATCCAGAAGACATCCAAGACGTCCTCAGCTGCACCAGCACCCAGGAGATCAGGAGGATCTTCATTTGCACAAACCTTCCATTTTTGGCAGCATGGACACTTAATGGTTTCAATGAGTTTCTTCTTGAAATCCTTCAAGACCAACGGCCATATTCCACATTAAAGACATTCAGAGACATATCAGGAAGACTTCAAGATCATGGCCACGTCCAGAAGCTGTCCAGGTACAAGATCATCCAAGTTTCCCCATTGAAGACACAAATCAAGCTAAAGTCAAGATTCCATGGAGCCATCAAAGCCTTTGCTTCCAAGACTTATGTTTCGGTTTATTTTCTTTCCTTTTATCATTTTATGACTGTTAGAGTCTGTCTTGGTCGAGCCTATAAAGCTCTAGTCTTTGTTTCATTGTAAAGCACCCATCTTTGAAAGTAATAAGAATTATTCAGTTTTGTAATTTTCTTAAAACTATTGTTTGAAGTCTTTAGAGTTTGTGAGAAGCAGCTCCAGAGCACCTTGACTTATCAAGACTCCTTTCCATAGTGTCTTGTGGCGTCCTCAATCCCCCCATCCTTCCATCCCATTCATTTGCCAAGCTTGAGAGAGTTACACAACCAGCAAGCAAAGCACCATCTCAATCCACTTCAATCATCAACTGATTAGGCTGAGAGTGATACACATCCAGCAGCCTAATTCCATCCTATCCTTTGTTTATTTATCTTGTTTTATTCTTATTATCATCAGCATCTCATCCCTTTGCATTTGTTTCTGTTTTGCTTTATAAAAACTCATAAAAATCTATCTTCTTTGTTTTCAGGTTGAACCTCAGTTCATCAATTCATATAGTCTGATTTCCAGGCTGTATCATTTGGTATCAGAGCTCAAGCTCCTGACTAAGGTGATATCTATCCTTGCATTTCATATTTGCTTGCATTTGTTTTGCATTTATAAATCAAAAAGCCATAAAAACAGTTTCTGCATTTTTTTTGTGTTCTTGTTGCATTCAAAAAAAAAATTATAAAAAGAGGAAGACAAGTTTAATTTCGTGTAGATCATTTAGGATTCAAATTTTATTCATCAGCTTGTTTGCATTCATTGCCCAGCTCCATTTGCCATATTTATATTTTGTGCATTCATTTCAAAAAAAATAAAAATCTGCATTTTTGCATTATTTGATTCTTGCATTGCAAAGTTAAAAAAAAAAAAAAATGACAAATAGTATATTCAATATTTATATTTTGTACTTTCTTGATTCTTGCATTGCCCAGCTCCATTTGCCATATTTATATTTTGTACTTTCTTTTATTTACACATTTAGCCATTGTATTTTCAATAAATTAATAACAAATGACAATTGCTTAGAAACATGAATAACATATTTAATACTTCTTTTTATTTAAACATTTAGCTATTGTTTTAATAATAAATTAAACAACTTTTTTCTATATTTCTTTTTATTTACAATTCTGTCACTATATTTACAATTCTTTATGGTAAAAATAAAAATACAAACTGAAATATAATAGTAATATTTATATAAAAATTAAAAACAGTATTATTACCTTATTAGTTTAGTCAAATATAAAAATTTCAAGAGTTCAATTTTCAAAAAAATATCATAAAATAATAATGATTCAAAGAAAAACTAATTCAAAAATTAAAACTTTGAAACATGAATAAAAGTACGTCAAGAAGAAAAAAAATAATGGCTTATGTTATTAATAAAAATTGGAAATCCATTATATATCATTTTAAAATATACAAAATGGACTAATCTAATTACCTAAAAACATTGTTTTGCCTAAAATAATCATAAACTAAATTTTAAATTTTATATACATATTAAAATATGCATATATTCAAAAATTTATTTTTACTAAATATTTTTCCAATAACCGTTATTAAAAATATTTTTGATATATATAAGAAAAATACAACAAAAAGATTAATTTTATGTACCAACTTAAATTAAGGTTTTTATATTTCACATTAAACTTTAAGAATATAATATATATGATTAGTTATAAGATGGTACATATAAAATCTATTACTTATATGATTATTATATTTGACATGAAAAATGAATAGTAATATATTTTTGAAATATACACCCGCACGGGCATGCGGGTCAAATTTATTTTAAAATTACAATGTAAACATATATTATTAAAGTTGAAGTACAAATTGGAGATGTTTGGAAACAAAGGACAGTGAGATAAATGAGATATGTTTGGCAACATGGATAGTAGAGATGTGTATTTCTTTTATTTATACATTTAGCCATTGTATTTTCAATAAATTAATAACAAATGACAATTGCTTAAAAACATGAATAACATATTTAATACTTCTTTTTATTTAAACATTTAGCTATTGTTTAAATAATAAAAAAACAACTTTTTTTCTATATTTCTTTTTATTTAGAATTCTGTCACTATATTTACAATTCTTTATGGTAAAAAATAAAATACAATTGAAATATAAATAGTATATTATATAAAAAAATTAAAAACAGTATTATTACCTTATTTAGTTTAGTCAAATATAAAAATTTCAAGTTCAATTTTCAAAAAAAAATCATAAAATTAATAATGATTCAAAGAAAACTAATTCAAAAAATTAAAACTTTGAAACATGAATAAAAGTACGTCAAGAAGAAAAAAAATAATGGCTTATGTTATTAAATAAAATTGGAAATCCATTATATCATTTTTAAAATATACAAAATGGACTAATCTAATTACCTAAAACATTGTTTTGCCTAAAAATAATCATAAACTAAATTTTAATTTTATATACATATTAAAATATGCATATATTCAAAAATTTATTTTTACTAAAAATATTTTCCAATAACCGTTATTAAAAATAATTTTTGATATATATAAGAAAAATACAACAAAAAGATTTAATTTTATATACCAACTTAAATTAAGGTTTTTATATTTCACATTAAAACTTTAAGAAATAATATAATGATTAGTTAATAAGATGGTACATATAAAAATACTATTACTTATATGATTATTTATATTGACATGAAAAATGAATAGTAATATATATATGAAATATACACCCCGCACGGGCATGCGGGTCAAATTTTATTTTAAATTACAATGTAAACATTTAATTAATATAGAATATGTCACATTGTTTAAACAAAAAATATTAATATAAAAATATTGTACAGTTTGCGTTCTTAAAAATCATTTATTAACAACAGTCAAATAAATATGTTGATCGGAGAGAAAATAAAACAAAGTCAGAGAAATACATAGTTTACCAGAGACACTCTAGAGTGTGTAGAATTTATTATAAAGAAAGTTTCACTAAGATAAATACATTCATAGATACAAACAAATAATATATTCACAAAAGTGAATAATAATATCCGTGCTTTCGAAGCGCGGGTCAAAATCTAGTTAGTAGTTAATTACTAACTGGTAACTTTCATAGTTAATGTAATCGATAGAAAGTAAAATTAATTGATATAGAGCAAATTCATTATATTTGCTTTTGGAGTTTGCTAGTGAAAATAGTTCAACAACAATCATTCAAAAGATGCAACATTAAATATGTATTCGTGTTTTACTTACCAACCCAACATTTGATTAAGAAAAAATATATAGTGGTTCTTTTCCTTCAAATAATTCGTGAGGGCGTCTATAAAAATTAATATCTAACAAACCCAAAACTTTTAGTTTAAATTTTACAAAAAGTTAATAATGGAGCACTGAGAGACGGTGTCAAGTAACGGTGTTAGCACCGACGAGGAAGGAGATGATATAAAATACAAATACTACACCAAGTCACCAACAACATAAATTGCACAGTATTCATCAACCACATTCTCAGAAGTCACAAACAAACACATACACAAGAGAGAGAGACGGAGCAGTTACGAGTTTCTCTCGCCTGTCACATGAACAATGGGTGAGTATATCTTCTCTATTCGATTTCACCTATGTCTGACTAATTGTTTGCTTAGAACTTTGTTTTCCGACTTCGGCTTCAGTTGATTGCGTTTGATGATCATAGTTACACAGAGGTCCACTTCCTGATCTGATGGTTTTGCTCTTCACACTACCAATTTTTTATTCTTTAAACTTGTTTTTCTTAGATTCCCAAGAAACTTAAGGAAAAAATCGCTATCAACGCTTTAAAATGAATGAAATATGAGATTTTTCTCGCTGCATGCTCATTTTTTTTAAAATACAAGAAGCATTGATGAACAAAGCGTCTTTTCTTTGTTGATTATTCCTTGACTATGCAAAAAAAAGTTTGGTCGTGTACAGTTAAATTTTATATTTTAGAGAAATTGAAAGTTGGATGACATTTGTGTGCTTGAATTATGCTTTAAATATATATTTTCCTTTAGAAAAAAGCTGTATTCGTAGTTAAAGGTCCCACGTTTGGTTAGCTTAATGCTTTTAAGAGAATAATTTAGATGGTTAGTTGAATTCTTCGTCGTTTTCATTTGTATGTAAGCATACTTTAGTTCCTTATATACTATAATAAAAAATTGAGTTGTATATTGTCTGTTATTTAAGGAGCTATAGTATAGTTCTTCCGTTGAGTATATCATTACTGAAT
>NW_026617435.1:0-17258 GCF_000801105.2 Raphanus sativus | reverse complement strand
ATTGAGAAGCTTCAATGATCAGTAGGGAGAGTACTTTGGTGGTTCTTCAAGGAAGGGGAGCTAATCTGGGTGAAGGGCAGTTCTCAAGATAGCTACTGATGAAGAAGAAGCAACCAAGACTCAAGAGGAAGCTGGTATCTCTGTGAAGCTTTCAGTGTTCTGTGAATGCAATATGGTGGTAAAGTCCAAGCACTTGAACACAGCAGGAGGTTGTGTGAAAGGAGGGAATATCAGTGAGCTACCAGAAGATCCATGAAGCTTTCAGTGTTCAGTTTCTCATTTCCTCATAGAAGGCCAGCAAGAGGTTGGAAATTTAAAGAAGGTCAAAGTGATCAGTATGGAAATGCTGTCACTCCTCAATGTGCTCACCAGTCAGATGCAAGGATATAAGGATTATTCAATTAGGGATATTCTTGGCTGAGCAATCACATGATGGTGGCAGATCATGGAGCTGCAAAGTCCCCCTTCATGATTAAAATTCAAAGAGAACAATGCAAGGCTGGTTGAGAGAAGAAAGCGTGGAGGATTCAAGTGCTCAGCACTCCTCAACAACATTCTAGAAACTGATGTAACCTATTGAGCTCATGAACAAAGGCAAGCTTTGTCTCAACCCCTAATTGGAGGCAAGAAGCCAGAAGAAAGGGGGAGACAAGCTCAGGTCATAAGAAGAAGCTCAAAGGTGATTTGTTGGTGAAGCAATTGGCCCAATAAAGTCTGTATTACAAGTGCCTTGCAAGGCCATTCAGAAAGGGATTGAAGTGGGGATTCAAGTGAAAGCCAGGAGGGTAGACACTCCTCATTATCATCTCAAAGACTTGTTGGCTTGATCTCAACCAAGAAGAAGGCAATAAGCTAGAAGCAAGGGGGAGACAAGCTGTGAAATGAGAAGTGTTCAAGAGGAACAATTTGAAGTAAGAAGCAAGTGGCGCCTTACTTGCTACTGGAGAGGGCCATGATCCAGGGCTTATGAGATCATAATATGATTAAAAGACTCATTACCAACCGGATCAAAGAAGCCATCTAGAGAACATATGCCTTCCATATGAGCTTGGTCCTTCCATTTCTCAGTTCCAAGCATGAGCTTGAGCTTCCATGATCCGGATTGTGTCCTTACCAAGTGGAGATTCAAGTGGAGTTCACTCTCCACCATACTGATGAAAGGGAAGTGCCTTAATCTCATCTCAATACATTCATGATGGTTCTTATACTTAAAATGTTATTGAGCTTGATGTGATTGAATGCTTTGCCTTAAGAACTGATGCACCTTTGGGATAATGTATCAGGTACCTTAGTTGGAGCTCTCTGAAGTAGAAGCTGGTGGTCCCTAAGCCCTTTCAAGATGGCGAGTAGATAGAAGAGAGGGGGAGATCAGTGTCCGGCCTAAAGAAGAGTTCCGAGATGTTGGTGTGTGCAAGTTATGGAGTTCATCCTTGCAGCACAAGTCAGGCCATGATCCAGACTCTAAGGACTCCACCATGAGTTATCTGAGTTCCTTAGACTCACTGGCCAATCCCCAGGCTGTGTTGAACTCTACTCTTTTTCCCTTGCAAAGTTTTATCCCATGAGGTTTTCTTTGCAAGGTTTTTAATGAGGGAGCTTCTTCATAGTTCCAAGCTTGTCCAAGGATCTCCTATGGTCAAGCTTGAGGGGGAGTGTTGGAATGAAGAAGGGAGAAGCGCAAGCTGAGAATGATCATGGTGTACTTGTGGAAAGTTGGTGCAAAAGAAATGATGCCCAAAGAGTGCACAAGGGAGATCATGAAATAAGCAGTGTCCGGGTCAGCCTTTAATCACTAAAGAGAAGATTGTGCAAGATCAGGATCAAGATAAAGAAAGTGCAAAAATAGGGTCATGATCATGCTGGGACAAAGATGGGGAGTTCCTGTCGAAAATACTTCAAAGAGTGGTTGAAGAGTTGGCGCCAAGACTTCTGGTTTGAATTCAAACTGAGGTCACATGTGAGCTGCAAAGAGCTGTTAGGACCTGTCTCTATCTCACCCAGTCTGCAGCTCAGTCCCTTGTCTTCTTCCAGAAATAGTTGTTTATTGTTTCCCTAGGATAATATTAGTTTATGATATTGTTATTCAATTGATTAGGGTTGCTGTATGTGTTTGGCTATATAATGCCTTCTTGTATCACGAAATTGGTTAAGGAGAGGAGTTCTCTCACTTCAATATACTCTGTTCTAAGTCTCTAACACTCTCTGGTTACTTAATCTCTCAAGCAATACTCCAAATACTCACTTACTCTCCATTACTCTCTCTTTGATTCTCACAGAAACTCTTATTCTCTCCATCACTAAACTCGCCCATACTCTGTTCTCCTTTACTCTCACATCATATTCTCACAATTCTCTCAGGTTCAACCTGGTTTGATAAGAATCATGAAGATATTGCCATATGTCCGAACAGGCTAATCTGGAATCATCTGGATAGAAAGTGGGATATCTTCTTCCTCACAACTCCTGTGAGATTTAATTCAACTTCCTGGTTATTCTCCACTGATTAGTGGTTCCAAATAAAGCTTCTTAGATCGTGGTTCATCCTGGTTTGATAAGAATCATGAAGATATTGCCATATGTCCAAACAGGCTAATCTGGAATCATCTGGATAGAAAGTGGGATATCTTCTTACTCACAACTCCTATGAGATTTATTCAACTTCCTGGTTATTCTCCACTGATTAGTGGTTCCAAATAAAGCTTCTTAGATCGTGGTTCATCCTGGTTTGATAAGAATCATGAAGATATTGGCATATGTCCGAACAGGCTAATCTGGAATCATCTGGATAGAAAGTGGGATATCTTCTTGCTCACAACTCCTATGAGATTTATTCAACTTCCTGGTTATTCTCCACTGATTAGTGGTTCCAAATAAAGCTTCTTAGATCGTGGTTCATCCTGGTTTGATAAGAATCATGAAGATATTGCCATATGTCCGAACAGGCTAATCTGGAATCATCTGGATAGAAAGTGGGATATCTTCTAATCACAACTCCTATGAGATTTATTCAACTTCCTGGTTATTCTCCACTGATAGTGGTTCCAAATAAAGCTTCTTAGATCGTGGTTCATCCTGGTTTGATAAGAATCATGAAGATATTGCCATATGTCCGAACAGGCTAATCTGGAATCATCTGGATAGAAAGTGGGATATCTTCTTACTCACAACTCCTATGAGATTTATTCAACTTCCTGGTTATTCTCCACTGATTAGTGGTTCCAAATAAAGCTTCTTAGATCGTGGTTCATCCTGGTTTGATAAGAATCATGAAGATATTGCCATATGTCCGAACAGGCTAATCTGGAATCATCTGGATAGAAAGTGGGATATCTTCTTATCACAACTCCTATGAGATTTATTCAACTTCCTGGTTATTCTCCACTGATTAGTGGTTCCAAATAAAGCTTCTTAGATCGTGGTTCATCCTGGTTTGATAAGAATCATGAAGATATTGCCATATGTCCGAACAGGCTAATCTGGAATCATCTGGATAGAAAGTGGGATATCTTCTTACTCACAACTCCTATGAGATTTATTCAACTTCCTGGTTATTCTCCACTGATTAGTGGTTCCCAAATAAAGCTTCTTAGATATTGGTTCATCCTGGTTTGATAAGAATCATGAAGATATTGACATATGTCCGAACAGGCTAATCTGGAATCATCTGGATAGAAAGTGGGATATCTTCTTCCTCACAACTCCTATGAGATTTATTCAACTTCCTGGTTATTCTCCACTGATTAGTGGTTCCAAATAAAGCTTCTTAGATCGTGGTTCATCCTGGTTTGATAAGAATCATGAAGATATTGCCATATGTCCGAACAGGCTAATCTGGAATCATCTGGATAGAAAGTGGGATATCTTCTTACTCACAACTCCTATGAGATTTATTCAACTTCCTGGTTATTCTCCACTGATTAGTGGTTCCAAATAAAAGCTTCTTAGATCGTGGTTCATCCTGGTTTGATAAGAATCATGAAGATATTGCCATATGTCCGAACAGGCTAATCTGGAATCATCTGGATAGAAAGTGGGATATCTTCTTACTCACAACTCCTATGAGATTTATTCAACTTCCTGGTTATTCTCCACTGATTAGTGGTTCCAAATAAAGCTTCTTAGATCGTGGTTCATCCTGGTTTGATAAGAATCATGAAGATATTGCCATATGTCCGAACAGGCTAATCTGGAATCATCTGGATAGAAAGTGGGATATCTTCTTACTCACAACTCCTATGAGATTTATTCAACTTCCTGGTTATTCTCCACTGATGTAGTTCTTCAAATAAAGCTTCTTAGATCGTGGTTCATCCTGGTTTGATGATAAGAGATATCATGAAGATATTCCATATGTCCGAAACAGGCTAATCTGAATTACTGGATAGAAAGTGGGATACTCTTAATCACAACTCCTATGAGACTTATTCAACTTCCTGTTATTCTCCACTGATTAGTGGTTCCAAATAAAGCTTCTTAGATCGTGGTTCATCCTGGTTTGATAAGAATCATGAAGATATTGCCATATGTCCGAACAGGCTAATCTGGGATCATCTGGATATAAAGTTGGGATATCTTTACTACACCAAACTCCTGTTGAGATTTATCTCAACTTCCTGGATATTCTCCACTAATAGTGGTGCTCCAAATCAAGCTTCTTATATATTGGTTCATCCTGGTTTATAAGAATCATGAAGATATTGAACATATTCCGAGAACAGGCTAATCTGGAATCATCTGGAGAAAGAAAGTGGAAATATCTTCTTAACTCACAACTCCTATGAGATTTATTTCAACTTCCTGGTTATTCTCCACTGATTAGTGGTTCAAATAAAGCTTCTTAGATCGTGGTTCTCCTGGTTGATAAGAATCATGAAGATATTGCCATATGTCCGAACAGGCTAATCTGGAATCATCTGGATAGAAAGTGGGATATCTCTCTTACTCACACAACTCCTATGAGATTTATTCAACTTCCTGGTTATCTCTCCACTTATTAGTGGTTCCAAATAAAGCTTCTTAGAGTCGTGGTTCATCCTGGTTGTGATAAGAATCATGAAGATATTGCATATATTGTCCGCAACAGGCCAAATGGAATCATCTGGAAGAAAGTGGGATATCTTCTTACTCACAACTCCTATGAGATTTATTCAACTTCCTGGTTATTCTCCACTGATTAGTGTGTTCCAAATAAAGCTTCTTAGATCGTGGTTCATCCTGGTTTAAGAATCATTGAAGATAATGGCATATGTCCGAACAGGCAAATCTAGAATCATCTGGATAGAAGGTGGATATCTTCTTACTCACAAACTCCTGTATGAGATTTATTCAACTTCCGCCGTTATTCTCCCCACTGATTAGTGGTTCCAAATAAAGCTTCTTAGATCGTGGTTCATCCTGGTTTGATAAGAATCATGAAGATATTGCCATATGTCCGAACAGGCTAATGGAATCATCTGGATAGAAAGTGGGATATCTTCTTCCTCACAACTCCTATGAGATTTATTCAACTTCCTGGTTATTCTCCACTGATTAGTGTTTCCAAATAACTTCTTAGATCGTGGTTCATCCTGGTTTGATAAGAATCATGAAGATATTACCATATGTCCGAAACAGGCTAATCGTGAAATCATCTGAGATAGAAAGTGGGATATCTTCTTCCCATCACACTCCTGTGAGATTTATTCAACTTCCTGGTTATTCTCCACTGATTAGTGGTTTAAAGATAAAGCTTCTTAGATCGTGGTTTATCCTGGTTTGATAAGAATCATGAAGATATTGCCATATGTCCAAACAGGCTAATCTGGAATCATCTGGAATAGAAAATGGGATATCTTCTTACTCACAACTCCTATGAAATTATATCAACTTCCTGGTTCATTCTTATTAGTGGTTCCAAATAAAGCTTCCTTAGATCGTGGTTCATTGCCTGGTTTGATAAGAGATCATGAAGATATTGCCATATGTCCGAACAGGCCAATCTGAGAATCATCTGGATAGAAATGGGATATCTTCTTGCTCACAACTCCATGAGATTGATTATATGCAAACTTCCTGGTTATTCTCCACTGGATTAGTGTGGTTCCAAATAAAGCTTTCTTAGAATGGTTCATCCTGGTTGATAAGAATCATGAAGATATTGCCATATGGCCATATGCGAACAGGCTAATCCTGGAATTATCTGGATAGAAAGGGAATATCTTCTTCTATCACAACTCACAACTTCCTACTGAGTACTTATTCAACTTCCTGGTTATTCCCACTGATTAGTAGTGGTTCCAAATAAAGCTTCTTAGATCGTGGTTCATCCTGGGATTATAAGAATCATGAAGATATTGCCATATGTCCGAACAGGCTAATCTGGAATCATATGGATATAAATGGGATCTCTTCTATCCTCACAACTCCTGTGAGATTTATTCAACTTCCTGGTATATTCTCCACTGATTATTGGTTCTCAATCAGCTTCTTATATCTTGGTTCATCTCTGGTTTGATAAGAATCATGAAGATATTGACATATGTCCGAACAGGCTAATCTGGAATCATCTGGATAGAAAGTGGGATATCTTTCTTACTCACAACTCCTATGAGATTTAGAATTACAACTTCCTGGTTATTCTCCACTGATTAGTGTGTTCCAAATAAAGCTCTTAGATCGTGGTTCATCCTTTGATAAGAATGACGAGGAGGATAATGGCATATGTCCAAACAGGCTAAAATCTAGAATCATCTGGATAGAAGGGATATCGCTATCTTGCTCACAATCTACTTATGAGATTTATTTCAACTTCCTGGTTATTCTCCACTGATTAGTGGTTCCAAATAAAGCTTCTTAGTGTTAGAATTGAGAGAGTATTGGGAGATTTAGTGAGATTAGTGAAGAATGACAAAGATTAAACACAAGAAAAGTTTCTGGACAGATTGAAAGAAGGATAGGAGAGAGACAGAGTGACGAGGTGAGAGAGAGTAACCAGAATAGGAGTTCTTCTCCCTTAATCTCATTAATCATCTTCTCGCACATTACATATATAGAAGAAACCAGAGAGAGAAGAGACAATGACACAAATAATAAACAAAGGATTACATTATTTAATCTGTCTGAAAGTGACAGAACCTAACAGCTCTCTTCTCCTCATTTTGAACATGTGACTCTTCTCAGTTTGAATCCAAACCTTACCAACTTCTCTCCAACGTCATATTGGTGTCTGGAGATACTTTCTGGACGAGCTCAGCAGTTCCTGCCTCTCAAGGCAAGTTAGGGCAGAGTGGTTACTTGTGATCCAAGACTGTGTCTTCTCTCTCAAGTAACCGCAGCATATGATCTTCTCTTTGTCTTCTCTTGTCAATGCATATTCTTCTCTTTGGTTCTTCATCTCAATACTCCCCCTCAAGCTTGACTATAGGAACTTAGTCAAGATTGGAAAACATGAAGAACCTCCCTCATTAAAACCTTAGTGCAAAACCCAGTGGGACAAAAACACACCAAGGAAAAAGAGTAGAGGTCTCCATGTTAGGAGAGTCAGTGAGATGTGAGGTCTATGAGTCCCAACTTAGAGTGGATGAACTCACAGACTTTGGTGCTTGCTGCCTTGGTGAAGATGTCAGCAAGCTGGTCTTCACTTCTTGTATAGCAGGGAAGAATGATTGGCTTCTCCACAGCATGTCTCACCTGTGGCAGTCTACTTCAATGTGTTTGGTTCTTTCATGGAAGACTGAGTTGCTGGCAATGTGAATGGCAGCTTGGTTATCACAATGCATTGTGATAGGTGTTGTGATCTCAATTCCCAAGTCTCCAAGCAACCCTTTTATCCAGATCAACTCGTTGGTAAGCTTTCTCATGGCTCTATACTCAGCTTCAGCACTTGAGCATGACACAAACCTTCTGCTTCTTGCTCTTCCAAGTTACTAGATTGCCTCCAATAAATGTGCAGTAGCCTGTTGTTGATCTCCTATCAACTCTATCTCCTGCCCAATCAGCATCACAGTAGCCTACAATCTCTGTTGCTTCCATTGCAAGCCATCCATACACCCTGACCAGGAGCTACTCTCAGATACCTCATGATCCTCTCCACCATGTTCCAATGGTGTATCTTAGGCGCCTGCATATGTTGGCTGACTTGGTTCACTGCGAAGCAAATGTCTGGCCTGGTAATGGTTAGATAGATGAGCTTTCCCACCATCCTTCTATACTGCTTACATCCTCATAAGGTTTGTCTTCAAACTCCCCCTTTCTGAGTACTTTGTAGCCTTCTTCAAGTGGTGTTTTGGCTGTTCTTCCTCCAAGGTTTCCTGCCTCATTTAAAAGATCAAGTGTGTACTTCCTTTGAGACAAGAAGAGCCCCTCTTTAGAGCGGCATACTTCAATCCCAAGGAAGTACTTGAGTTCACCTAAATCTTTAATATCAAACACAGATTTTAGGAATACCTTGGTTTCTTTGATGCCTTCTTTGTCACTGCCTGTGATGATTAATCATCCACATAAATCAAGATGACTACAATCCCTCTTGGGCCGGAGAGAGTAAACAAGGTGTGATCAGCTTCTGATTTCCTGAATCCTCCTCCCATTCAGTGTGGTGCTCAGCTGTGTACCATGCTCTAGGAGATTGCTTCAGCCCATAAATTGCTTTCTATTATTTTAGGAGTTTAGAGTAATCTGAGTATATAAGATGATAGATCCGAGAGACTTAAAAGAGAATAAGGAGAGATTAAGAGAGACTAATGGAGAATCATTGTAAAGAGACTTAGAGATTGAGAGAGAATATGTCAAGAACTGTATGATTTATTAATGAGAAGAGATTTTACAATATATAGTCTCAGACTAAGCTAGGGTATCGACATAAGCAAGAGGATAAGGTAAGCTAAGCACTATTAGGAGCATGTGTAGTCAAAGGAAGAAACTATGCAAGTTTGAAATGAATGGATGAGAGGCTTCACATGCTTGTGCCTTTCCAGTCTGTTTCCAGCCTGTCAAGGCGCGCCAAAGCTTCTTCCTTTTGTGTCTCAACGGTCTGATCACTGTTGAGACCCTCCACTTCAACCTGACCCCTTTCACTTCCTCCTTTAACTTCTTTTACCTCCATACACAAAGTTACTGCACAGTAACTTATTTTTACTGCTCAGTAACTTTGTAATATAACTTTGCTTCTCTTCTCAACCTCTTTCTCAACTTCTCATTATTTTACTTCTCATCTCAACACTCCCCTCAAGCTTGACCATGTGGAACAAGTCAAGCTTGGATAGCCATGAGATCTTCCTCATTAAAAACCTCACCAAAGAAAACCCATTGGGACAAAAACTTTGATGAGGGAAAAAGAGTGAAGAGCTCATGACTAAGGGGACTAGCTGCTCTTGCTTAGATCAATGAGTCCCAACCTGATATGGATGGACTCCATAGTCTTCTGTCTCGCTGCCTTAGTAAACACATCAGCTAACTGATCTTCACTTCTAGTATAACAAGGCAAGATCACTCCTAGAACCATCATCTGCCTCACTTTGTGACAATCAACCTCAATGTGCTTTGTCCTCTCGTGAAAGACTGAGTTGGATGCAATGTGAATAGCCGCCTGGTTATCACAATGCATGGTCATTGGTGTAGCTTGTATGATCTCCAAGTGTTTCAAGATACCTTTGATCCACACCAACTCGTTTGTAAGTTTCAGCATAGCTCTGTACTCAGCCTCTGCACTAGAACAAGACACAACCTTCTGCTTCTTACTCTTCCAAGTTACCAAGTTGCCTCCAATGAAAGTACAGTAGCCAGTGGTTGATCTCCTATCAGCTCGGTCTCCTGCCCAGTCAGCATCACAATATCCTACTACCTCAGTGCTCTTGTTGCATCCCATCCACACTCCAATGCCAGTAGTGCCATTGAGATACATCAAGATCCTTTCTACCATTCTCCAGTGATGTTCCTTGGGAGTTTGCATATGCTGACTTACTTGATTTCACTGCAAAGCATACATCAGGCCGAGTGATAGTCAAGTAAATCAGCTTCCCCACCAGCTTCCTATACAGTTTAGGATCATGGAATGGCTTGCTATCTCAATCTCCCCTCACGTGGAACCTTATAGCCATCTTCCATAGGCATCCTTGCTGTCTTTCCTCCATACACACCTGCTCCCTTCAAGAGATCAATGATATACTTTCTTTGAGACAAGAACAAGCCTCCTTTGATCTGCATATCTCAATCCCAAGAAAGTACTTCATTTCTCCTAAGTCTTTGATCTCAAAGCTTGCCTTGAGGAACTCCTTGGTAGCTTTGATTCCCTCTTTATCACTACCAGTGATGATGATATCATCCACATACACTAGTAGAACTATGATCCCGGATGGAGTAGTGAGAGTAAACAAGGTGTGATCCAGCTCTGATTTCCTAAAGCCCCTTCCATTCAGTGTTGTACTCAGCTTGTTGTACCATGCTCTTGGTGATTGCTTCAAACCATAGATAGCTTTCTTCAATCTCAATACATTCCCTTTCTTCACAAGATGCTCAAGACCTGGTGGTGGATGCATATATACTTCATCTTCAAGTTCTCCTTGAAGAAAAGCATTCTTCACATCCATTTGCCAAAGATCCCACTCAAGATTCACAGCCAAGGACAATACAATCCGGATGGTATGGAGTTTGGCAACTGGAGCAAATGTCTCTATGTAATCCTCACCATAAGTCTGAGTGAATCCTCTAGCCACTAGTCTTGATTTGCGCCTCTCTATCCTCCCATCAGGATAGAATTTATAGTAAACACCCACTTGCTGGTCACTGCCTTCTTTCCTCTTGGTAACTCACTCTCATACCAAGTTTCATTCTTGATCATAGCTTCAGACTCATCAGCTACTGAGTCTCTCCATTCCTTCAGAGCAATAGCTTCCTCATATGATCTTGGAACATAACTCTCATCCAAACTCACAGTAAAAGCTACATGCTCTTGTGGGAACTCCGCAAAGGAGCACACTGCTTGGGAAGGATGCTCCTGCTACTGCTTGGGCATTGTAGTACACTCTGTGTGTTACCCAAGAGGAAGGATCCTTCTTCAGCCTTGTGCTCCTCCTTAGTGGAACAGCTTCTTCAGCCTCAGTCTCTTGATTACTACCACTCGGCTGTTCTTCTTCTTGTACTTGGATTGTTTCTTCTTCTTGATTCTGATGTGTGACTCCACACCTTGATCATGAGAGCCTGGAACTCTCTCATCTCCTCCCTCACTCACTGCTGCTCCATCTTGGACAGTCTCTTGAGGTTCAGGTTCGCTCCCCCCCTCAAGATCAAGGTGAGGAGGAGTAACAGCTTCAGTTGGGCGCTGGAACACTTCTTGGTGGTTCTTTACTGCCAGAGTTCGAATCCTGGGACATGTTGATTCCTAGACCCTCTAGAATCAACCTCAAAGCTCCTGCCTTATCAGATGTAAGATCCCTCAAGTCTTCTTGATTCTTTTCCTCATAATATCCTCTATCTTCAATGAACTTCACATCCCTTGAGATGAAGACTCTTCTACCATCCGGATCATAACACTTGTAGCCCTTTTGAGTAGTAGAGTATCCTATGAAGATAGCTTTGACACTTCTTGCTTCAAGTTTATTCCTCAGCTCTCCTGGAACAAACACATAGCAAAGACACCCAAAGACTCTCAAGTGATCAACTGATGGCTTGCGCTTGTTCAATACATCAAAAGGTGACTTCCCATCCAATACTCTTGTAGGTATCCGGTTGATCAAGTAGCAAGCTGTAGCCACAGCATCACTCCAATATCTCTTAGGCACATTTGCTTGAAACATCATAGACCTTGCCACCTCCATAAGGTGTCTGTTCTTCCTCTCGGCCACTCCATTCTGCTGAGGAGTGTAGGGACAGCTAGTTTGATGAAGGATCCCATGGTGAGCTAGATGATCTCTGAAAGCATGGCTTGTGTACTCCCCTCCATTATCTGATCTCAAAATTTTAATCTTAGCAAGATAATGGTTAGTCACATATGCTTGAAAATTTTTGAATGCATCTAACACCCTATCTTTTGATGGAATCATTGTTAACCAGGTGTATTTCGATTTTTCATCAATGAAAGAAACAAAATACTTATGATTTTCTCTAGATAAACAAGGTGCAGTCCAAACATCACTATGAATTAAATCAAAGCATTTTTCATAAACAGTAGAAGAGTTTTTAAAACAGTCTTACAATGCTTGCCCAAAATACAAGCCTCACAATCTTTGTTTCAAAAAACCACACCTGGTAACATCAAGTTCAAAGCTCTGCCATGAGGATGGCCTAATCTAGCATGCCACAATGCATTTTTATTCAAACTAGGAGCAGAAGTAAAAGAGCAACTATAATCAGAAACAGGAGCTAAGTCTTCAAGCATGTAGAGATCTCCTCTTGTGCCTCCTTTTCCGATCAGTCTACTGCTCTCAATATCCTGAAACTTCACATCATTAGGACTAAAGATAACATTGCAATGTAAATCAGTAGCACATTTCTTAACAGAAAGTAAATTTGAAGTGAACTCAGGAATATAAAAAGCTCTAGTATGCTTATCAAACAGTTTCAAGTTTCCTATTCCCTTTATTGAATTTTATCACCATTTGCAATCATGACATGACCATGAGCAGGTTCTATATCACTGATCAAATTTGTATCACTTATCATATGATGAGATGCACCAGAATCTACAATTAAAGGTTTGGATGCATTTCTAGCACTATGACAAGTGAGACTAGGCACTTTAGCAACATGATCAGTTGTAGTAACCTTATTCCTAGTACTATTAGCTAGCATAGGTCTCAAAATGTCTCGGGTCTCATGATAAGTGATGCAAGGATCTTTGTATGCAATCCTAGGTGAATCAAGATAAGAGTTTCAACACTCTTAGCCAACATAGAGGCACCAAAGGAATAACCAAAGATGTTACCATTATCCTTTAGCATCTTCATGAGGGCATCAAGGTCTGATCTCCGGATGAAGTCTTGATCATTGCCCCTTGGATTGCCTGTGTAAGTCACCAGTGCCTTGCTATCACTCTCGCGTCCTTCCCCATCATTGTTTCTGCTTGTTGAGCCTCCACCACCACTTGAACCTTCTCCCATGTTGGCCTTTGCTTCTCTATCCTTCAAGAACTTTGCCGGCTTCAGGTGAGGGTGTAAGATCCAACACTGGCTCTTCTTATGCCCTTGCTTCTTGCAATGATCACAAGATCCACTGAACTTTCTTTCCTCATACTTCCCATGAGCTTTGTTGGCTTGAACTGCATCACCCGGGTCACTTTGAGCTGCTTGATTCACCAATGGCATATCACCTTTCTTTCCAAACAAGCCAATCGACCCTTGCTCCTTTTGGATCCTAGCACACACCTCCTCAAGGTCAGGTAGATCATCTTCTCTTAGTAGGTGCTGGATAAGACCCTTGTAGTTCGGGTTCAAAGTTAACAGCAAGCCGAACACTTTGTCTTGCTCACGCCTCTTGTTTAGCTCACTTGGATCAACCGTGCTTGGCCTCAGCATCTCCAGCTCGGACCAGAGTGACCTGAACCTGCCTAGATGCTTGGTGAACTCCATCTCATCTTGAACAAGGTTGTTGATGGCTTGCTTCACTTCAAAGACCCGACTCAAGTTTGATGTGTTTCCATACACTTTCTTCAAGGTATCCCATAGTTCTTTTGCTGACTCACAATAGCTGTATGCATCAAGGATAGTTGGATCCAAAGAAGCATGAAGAACCGACAAGAACCAACAAGTCTTTTTGTTGCCATTTCTCCACGGCTTCCTCGTTGGAGATCTCCTCCTCGTCTTCGCCTTGAGTAATCATCAGTGGAGGAGCTACACCATGAGTGATGTGCTTCCACAAACCCTTACATCCAACAGTGGTTCTCACCATCCATTCGAGACACACCAAGTAGTTGCTTCCCTTGAAAGTAACCGCCACCTTCATGTTCATGTTCATCCCTTCCTCCATCTTTTGCTAAGACTTGACTTGAGACACACGCTTCACAAAACACACCAGAGACTTGTAATCACACAGCAAAACACCAAACTTGAAACCGCAACACGAACAAAGAAGACTTGAGGCTTGATTCTTCAAAGAACTCTTCAAAGCTTCAACCTTTAATCTTCAAAGAAAACCGACACAAACAAGCTCAGATTCTCATGAACCTGGCTCTGATACCATATTATTTTAGGAGTTTAGAGTAATCTGAGTATATAAGATGATAGATCCGAGAGACTTAAGAGAGATAAGGAGAGATTAAGAGAGACTAATGGAGAATCATTGTAAAGAGACTTAGAGATTGAGAGAGAATATGTCAAGAACTGTATGATTTATTAATGAGAAGAGATTTACAATATATAGTCTCAGACTTAAGCTAGGGTATCGACATAAAGCAAGAGGATAAGGTAAGCTAAGCACTATTAGGAGCATGTGTAGTCAAAGGAAGAAACTATGCAAGTTTGAAATGAATGGATGAGAGGCTTCACATGCTTGTGGCCTTTCCAGTCTGTTTCCAGCCTGTCAAGGCGCGCCAAGAGCTTCTTCCTTTTGTGTCTCAACGGTCTGATCACTGTTGAGACCCCTCCACTTCAACCTGACCCCTTTCACTTCCTCCTTTTAACTCTTTTACCTCCATACACAAAGTTACTGCACAGTAACTTATTTTTACTGCTCAGTAACTTTGTAATATAACTTTGCTTCTCTTCTCAACCTCTTTCTTCAACTTCTCATTATTTTACTTCTCATCTCAACACACTTTCTTGAGTCTGAGAACATTTTCCAGGGATTTACCAGTTTCTCTAAACCAGGAGGAGGATGCATGTACACTTCATCTTCTAACTCTCCTTGAAGAAGGCATTCTTGACATCCATCTGCACACAATTCCCCATTCCAAGTTTGTTGCCAGAGATAAGATGATCCGGATTGTATGTAGCTTGGCCACTGGTGCAATGTGTCTACATAGTCCTCTCCATATGTCTGAGTAAACCCTCTTGCAACCAGCCTTGTTTTAACACCTCTCCACCTTGCCATTAGGAAGAAACTTGATTGTAAACACCCACTTGCTTGTCACAGCTTTCTTTCCTCTTGGGAGTTCACTTTCAACCATGTATCATTGACTATCATGGCATTGATCTCAGCTTCAACTGATTTTCTCCATACCTCAAGCTCCATTGCTTCTGCGTATGATCTTGGTACATACGCTTCATCTAACCCAACTATGAAAGCTGATGTTCAGATGGAAATTGCGCAAAGGAGCATACTGCGGATATGGGATGGGCTACTGCTTTGACTGTTGAAGTAGACTCTTGAGCTTGTCCAAGTAGAAGGATCCTTCCTTATCCTTGTACTTCTTCTCAGTGTTTGGACCTGATCTTCTTGCTGCTCTTCTTCCTCATGAACTTGGGCAGTGTCTTGTTCTTGTACACTATCCTGATCAGTGTCTTGTTCTTGTACACTCTCCTGATCATGAACACTGAACCTTGTTGTTGTACTGGTTCTTGTTCATTGCCCCTTCAGGATCAGGATGAGTGACCTCTTCATTCACTTGAGCAGGCTCTTGATGAGGGGAAGCAGCCTGGTTGTTTCCGTGGGTTGATAGGCTGATTCCAAGGCTCTCCATAATAATCTCAGATTAGCCTTGTCTGATGCTTGAGACAGATCTTTGAGCTCCTCCCAATTCTTCTCAGCATAAAAGCCTTGTCCTCCATAAACTTGACATCTCTGGACACAAGCACTTTTCTTGTTTCAGGATTGTAGCACTTGTATCCCTTCTGTGTAGATGAGTATCCAATAAAAATGCACTTCTTGCTTTTAGCTTCTAGCTTATTCCTTAGCTCTCCTGGTACCAGCACAAAGCAGGCGCATCCAAACACTCTGAGATGATGGATTGATGGTCTGGTCTTGTTCAGCACTTCATAAGGTGAAGTATCTTTCAACACCTTGGTGGGAATCCTGTGATTAGGTAGCATGCTGTCACCACAGCATCACTCCAGAATCTCTTAGGAACATTTGCATGAAACATCATTGACCTTGCAAACCTCCATCATGCCTATTCTTTCTCTCAGCAACTCCATTCTGCTGAGGAGTATAAGGGCAGCTTGTTTGAACTATGCCATGTTTTTGCCAAGTGATTCTGAGAAGCATTGCTTGTATATTCACCTCCATTGTCTGATCTTAGTACCTTCACATTAGCTTTAAAAGTGGTTAGCAACATAAGATTGAAAGTTCATAAAAAGCTTCTAACACACGATCCTTAGATGGAAGCAATGTAATCCAAGTGTATTTTGATTTCTCATCTATAAAGGTGACAAAATACTTGTGATTATCTCTAGATAGACATGGAGAGGTCCAAACATCAGAATGAATTAAATCAAAACATTTTTCATTTAGATTGTCACTGATGTTGGAAAAACAGATTTTGCAATGCTTTCCTAAGATGCATGCTTCACATCCTAGATGATCAAATGAAATATTAGGCATCATAAGTTCTAGTGCTCGTGAGTGTGGGTGACCTAATCTAGCATGCCAAGTAGTGCTATCACATGAATTAGTACTGGTCATGCAAAGAGGAGTATAAGAGAGGATAAGAAAGCTTAGTCTTTTGGAGATGGTATAAATTTCCTATGCTGCTTCCTCTCCAATCACCTTTCCTGTCTTAAGATCCTGAAACTCAACCTCATTTGGTCTAAACACCACTTGACAATTCAAGTCAACAGTGGCCTTTTTCACAGAGAGAAGGTTAGTAGCAAAGCTAGGCATATAGAAGGCAGTGGAATCTTTATCAAATAACTTGAGATTTCCTATTCCTTCTATCTTTACCATATCTCCATTAGCTATTTTTACATTCCCTAAGGCAGGCCTAATATCACTAATTAGATTCCTATCACTAATCATATGATGACTAGCTCCTGAATCTATTATGATAGGCTTAGGGACAAGGGAATGTGTTACCAGACTGCTTTGCGGAGATAATGGCTTTTGCTGCTTGGATCAGTGGCTCAATATCACTTAATTTGATTGGGGCATCCTTGATCATTGCAAACTGATCACTGGTGAAGGCTGAGTACATAGATAAACCTTTCACAGCTTGCTGCTCCATGACTTTACTGGAGTCAGTCATGCTTGACTTGAATCTTCTCATGTCTCTGCCTCTTCTTGATCTTGAAAATATTTTCTTAGCTTCTTTTTATGTCTCTTCTGATCACGCATACTCCTTTCAGGAACAGCTTCCCTCCTTTCCTCTTTGAAGAAAGATAGTGGTGCTCCATGTTTCCTTTGGATCAGGCCGCACA